>NW_006263473.1:55370-61732 GCF_000469605.1 Apis dorsata
GCCTTGGATGTAAAAATCTTTTATACTAAAAAAGAAAAATTTAGAAAATTTACCTATCCAAATCTCTCCAAAAAATAGAGAACAATTCAAGAAGAGAAAGAATGAGAAGAGAGAATGAACAGAGAAAAAGAATCGAAGCTCGTTGGAAAATAAATTTATCAGTGGCCAAAATTGAAATCCACGAAGCTCTGGATATAGACATCTTTTATATTAAAAAAGAAAAATTTATAAAATTTATCTATCCAAATCTCTCCAAAAAATAGAGAACAATTCAAGAAGAGAAAGAACGAGAAGAGAGAATGAACAGAGAAGAAGAATCGAAGCTCGTTGGAAAATAAATTTATCGAATTGGCAAAACTGAAATCCACTCGAGATCCTAAGATTAGACTCGTGATCCGGATGGAGAGGGAGAGGGAGGGTGAAGCCCTGGAACCAGACAACTCGCGCAAAACTCATCGAGACTCCTTGCTTGATCCAATTTATTAAGCGCGGCCGGGGAAACGCGGTCGCAAGAAAGGGCCCGGTGTGACTCGTGCACACTTGTCCTCCTTTCTCCGCGACTCACGGAGGAGGGTTCGTGGCTTTGTCTCTCCGTGTCGAGGGAAAAACAATAGGGGGGGAATTAATATCTGCTTCTGGCCGGGTATCCAAACGCGGGAAGCTCGCACGTGCCCCGTCGACTACGTGCGCCTTTAAAACGCTTCGTCCTCCTCTCTCGAGGACCGCCCTTGATTTGCTTCCGCTCGAAATCCTCGTCTGGATTAACCCTTGAACCTCGCGCAGTAGGGCACAGGTACCTTCTCCCTGTCACGATTCGTCCTTTTTTTTTTTTTTTTTTCTCGATGGTTCTCATCGCCCGTTTGAGAATAAACGAGAGATTTAGAGAATTGTTCCTGTAATAGGGTTAAATCGTAAGATTTTATATTTTATATTAGAAGAGATTCGTTCGAGGATTGTAATTTAGATTGTAAATTAGGTAACATGCTTTATTGAACGAATTTTTTAAATAATAATCCATAATTTGTCATTTCAATTAATGGAGAAGACTATCTGGATTCTGAAATTTCTCCTAATAGGACACAGATACTTTCTTTCTTTTTCTGGTTCTCGTCGCTCGTTTGAGAGCAAGCAAGAGATTTAATTTAAAAAATTCTTCCTGTAATAGGGATTCTTCCTATAATAAGGAAATTCTTTCTTAAATCGTAAGATTTTATATTTTATATTCGAAGAGATTCGTTCGAGGATTGTAATTTAGATTGTAAATTAGGTAACATGCTTTATTGAACGAATTTTTTAAATAATAATCCATAATTTGTCATTTTAATTAATGGAGAACATGTCTAGATTAAATTTCTCGTAGTAAACTTTTTTTTTTCTCGTCCCTCGTTTGAGAGTAAACGAGAGATTTAGAGAATTGTTCCTGTAATAGGATTAAATCGTAAGATTTTATATTTTATATTCGAAGAGATTCGTTCGAGGATTGTAATTTAGATTGTAAATTAGATAACATGCTTTATTGAACGAATTTTTTAAACAATAATCCACAGTTTGTCATTCCAATCAATGGAGAAGACTATCTGAATTAATTTTTAAGTTCGGCGCAATAGAGCACAGATACCCTTTTTTTTTTTTCGATGGTTCTGGTCGTTTGAGTGATTTTAGAGAATTATTCCTGTAATAGAGTTAAATCGTAAGATTTTATATTTTATATTCGAAGAGATTCGAGAATTGTAATTTAGATTAAAGATTGTAAATTAGGTAACATGTTTTATTGAAGCAAATGAATTTTTTAAACAATAATTCACAATTTGTCGTTCTAATCAATGGAGAAGACTATCTAGATTAAATTTCTCGTAGTAGACATAGATACTTTCTTCCTTTTTTGGAGAAGTTTGAATTAATTCTTAAATCCAGCGCAATAGGCATAGGTACTACTCCTTTTTTTTTTTCGATGGTCGCGTGTTTGAGTGATTTTAGAGAATTATTCCTGTAATAGAGTTAAATCGTAAGATTTTATATTTTATATTCGAAGAGATTCGAGGATTGTAATTTAGATTAAAGATTGTAAATTAGGTAACATGTTTTATTAAAGCAAATGAATTTTTTAAACAATAATTCACAATTTGTCGTTCTAATCAATAGAGAAAACTATCTAGATTAAATCTCTCGTAGTAAAGTACAAGTATTTTCTACTGTCACGATTTGTCCTTTTTTTTTTCTCGATTCTTCACGTCGATGATTCTCATTCGAAGATAAGCGAGAGATTTAATATAAAAAATTCTTCCTGTAATAAGGTTAAATCATAAGATTGTATATTTATTCGAAAAAACTCGTTCGAGGATTGTAATTTAGATTGTAAATTAGGTAACATATTTTATTGAACGAATTTTTTAAACAATAATCCACAGTTTGTCGTTCCAATCAATGGAGAAGACTATCTGAAATTTCTCCTAATAGAACACAAATACTTTCTTTCTTTTTCTGATTCTCGTTTGAGAGCAAGCGAGAGATTTAATTTAAAAAATTCTTCCTGTAATAGAGATTCTTCCTGTAATAAAGAAATTCTTCCTTAAATCGTAAGATTTTATATTTATATTCGAAGAGACTCGTTCGAGGATTATAATTGCAATCAATTAAATTAAAGTTTCAACATTTCCAATTTCACGACTTCGAGTAACAACACATTTGACTGAAACGAATTTTTTAAACAATAATCCACAATTTGTCGTTCGAATCAAAATGGAGAGGGGCAAAAATGAAAGAGAATAGTAAAAACAATTATCGCGTTTACCTGAGCCTCGTCGGCAGAACGAAGAGAGCGGATTCGAAGGGTCCGTGGAAAAACTAGACACAGAACGAAATCTAATGACACCCCGACCGTTACTAATGACCCTAACGAGCTAGTTAGATGTTAGAGCGAATGTCGGTGGGCTCGGACCCTGCGCCGAGTGAACCCACTTACCGACTTATCACGTAGTTACCTAATCTGTTTATCCCAACGGGGGGTGGCGAGGGGGTACACCGGCCGGGGAAAGCTGGAAGGGTGCACGGACGTCCCCGAGGACACCTCCTCCCCCTCCTCCTCCCTCTACTGGAGATCATCCAGCAGGCGTCGTTTCGACACACATGTGCCGTTTCGAATATTATTACGTGCCTTGGATGACGTATGGAGACAAAATGTGCGGTTAAATTTTTTTTCTGATTGCGCCGAAGATTCGATCGTATGTTAAATAATGTCGAAGTGGAAGGGATCAGAAATCGTAGAATCTGATCTGATGATTTTTGATAAATAATAATTATAATTTTCTAATAATAGAGGATGGAATTTTGGAGGGGGGGGGGGGGGGAAAGAGGAGAGATGAAATATAGGCGTCCGGAGAAAAGCTTCTGCTCTGTTACGTGTTTTTCGTCGCGTTCTAATCAACGATAAACGCGCGTACGAATTTCACTTAATTTTAAGTGGAGGTAGAGGGAAGCGGGCGCGGATAAAGGGAATGATAAATGCGCATTAAAAACATAATTTCACTTTGCGCGAGGGAAATCAATATTTTATTTAAACTATATTTCGGGCCTAGATGGAAGGGCACTTACACACGTCCCTGAGGATAACCGTATATCTCTATCCCCTCCTACACCTACGGTCCCCATTCGATTATCCACCTACCACATGTATCTCATTGAGGTTCATAATATGCAATAAAGTGAGCATATACATCGTGACTCGATGAGCCGAACGTTATATTCAGGCGCGTGAAAAAAGCAAAAAAAAAAAAAAAAAAAAAAAAAAAAAAAGATAAAATGGAAAAATCTTTTTCTCATTTTACGTCTCTTGTCAAAAATCCTAATTAAAATTTACGACAACGATCGATCGGAAATGAACGAATTAAAAAATATAAACATTCGCAAAAAAAGAAAAAAAGAAGAACAAAATTTAACCGATACAAAAAAAGATATCGATCAACAAATTCGATAGAACGAAATTCAAACTTCAACTTCGTACAAAATCCATTGCGGATCGTGTTGTACAAAGGCAATTTCCATCGAAATTCAATCGCCATGAAATTTTGACACGAATAAAAAAAAAAAAAAAGAAATTTTATTTCTCCCCCCAAAATTACAGGGAAAAACCCGAAATTACGAAACTCGGTTGTCGTCGAGAAGGTAGGGTAGAGTTAATGCCGGAGGAGAGAAACGAGATTCGACTTGGAAAGCGATCGGTGGAATAGGCAAACTGGCGTCGAAGTTCTGAAGAGCGACTCGACACCGCCGTCGGGACGCGGTTTAACCGGAAGTTGGTCCGAAGTGCAAATTAAGTTTAGCGGCCGTCCAGTTTGTAGCGTCCACTTTGCGTAACTCGGTCTAGTCGGTAATGTAACTTCATCGATGTGTTCCGCCAGAGCAAGTGCCGGTACAATCAATCTCCCTTCTCCCCCCCTCCTCCCTCGCTGTCGCACCACTCCTCGCACTCCTTTCCCCTTTAATTCCGTTTTTTCAATATAAACTCGAGTAAATTGTTAAACTGATCAACTTTTCAAATTTATTTATTTATACGAAAGGAAAGAAAAAAGTAATCCATTGTGTTATATTAGATCTACTCTCATTTTCAAATCATCACGTTAAAATATCACGCGTAACGAATATTAAAGATTCGTGTAGAATTCAACGATAAAATATTTAAATCTTGAACGGGCAGATTTCCATCATCGTTTATAATTCCTGTTATGGGGGTGATTTGAGAAATTGGATCGACGTTTCTCCACGATACATCCCGCTTTAAAGTCGACCCTCGGCTAGAGTGAAATTGAGGAGGAGCAGTGAGGGAGGGGGGAAATAGATGAAGAAATGTAAGATTATGGGCGGAATCGAATTTTTCTTTTCGGGGGAGGGTAAATCGGAAGGAAACAGTACTCTGGGGACGCGGCAAGGGATCCAACACACGCGATGAAATTTCTTATTTTTTATATAGTTTTTATTCGTTAAATTTTTCTCTCTATTATTAAATTTCGATCAAATTGCTAAAAGAAAAAAGAAAAAATTCCTTTTCCCCCACCGCTTATCCCAAAATCCTTATCCCAAAACGCAAAGGAGACGAAAATGGAATGTCTACTTACAGGGGTGAGTGGCGGCGAATGGGTACTCGAGGGTGGGTGGTAACCGTGGCGTTGGAAGACCCGGGGGGCAGTGGTAGCAGAACATGCCGCCAGGCCTGGCCACCGTCCCACCCCCCGGCCCTCCACCCCNTTGTTCGCCTGGTGAGTGTGAACCGATCCAATCTGCAATTAAAGAGAAACGGGGAGGTCCTTTACGTAAGTCGTGCATCATTTTTCCAAGAAAGCGAATTAGTCGCCTCGTTACGGAATATTGTCACGAGTATTTTTGAACGATTTGTGGAGGGAGGAGAGAGGAGGGAAGAGGCAGGGGGTGGGAAAAGAGAAATTGTGCAATTGTCAGCGATAATTGTTTTCTTGGGAGGATTAATTAGGAACGAAGGTTAATTTTTTCCTTCTCCTGTTCTTTTTTAAAATTTTATTTTTAAAATTACTTTTTCTCTGCACACTGTTTAGGTTAACAGGTATTACGAAATTAATTTACCTGAAACGATAAACATAAATTTTCAGCTTAATTTTACCCGGCAAGGAATATATATATATATATATATATATACATATATACGCGCTAACTCCTACGTAGAGATAATTTTTCCTTAATTAATTCGATACAACTCGGTTATAATTATCAAAGAAACGAGCCACGTTTCAATTTATACATTTATAGCGTGCTCCTCCTTCCCAAGTGCAACAAATATAATAATAAATATAATAAATCGAGCTTCCTCTTCCCAAACGTTAAATAATATAGATTTTTAACTTATAAATAATCTAAGACTAGAATTATCTTCTCGCAATTTTCGAAGAGTAGAACAGAAAACATACCCGTCTTCTTCTTATTATTATCGCATTTCCAATTGAGGACTTGAATGCAATATTTTAGAAAAAAGTAAATAACGCTGTTATTTATGCCGTTATTTATTCATTTTTCATTTCACCCCATTATTTTTTTCAACTCACAAAAATTCAACTTAATAATTCTCATTACGCTAGCGACCAGTTGACTGATTCCTTCCTCGACAAAACGAGGCCCAATCATCCAATCCAAATCCTTGCCGATTTCCTCCTCCCCTCCCCTCTCAGCGACACTCGGATTATTCGTGAAACGGGGGTGGTTTCGCGGAACGCGATTAACGGAGACACGCGGCGCAACGCAGAGAGGGAGGGGAGAAAGGAAGGAAGGAAGGAAGGCATCGGTCGAGGCCACGGGGTTCACAGAACCAAAGGAGAAACGGAGGCGTATATAATACAGGC
>NW_006263473.1:62063-62388 GCF_000469605.1 Apis dorsata
GTAGTTACGTAACGTGGTGCACGCGAACGGCGAAGCTTTAAACTTCGAGCTGTGTTCCCCAACACCACCTACACGCGATTCCACGTTGCTTGCTTCCAACCGCCACGATCGTGCTTCCTTCTTCCTATCCATCCCTCTCTCTCTCTCTCTCTTTCTGTTGAACTAGAGAGCCCTCGTCTCTCTCTCCGTCCTACTCGCCCCTTCACCCTTTGCGGCTCCGCTACAAGGGACAAATTGAATTTTAGATCATGCCGTGTGCTCTTCTGGGGTCCACGAGAAAACCGAGATGCGGAGAGAGAGAGAGAGAGAGGGAGAGAGAGAGAGA
>NW_006263473.1:62403-70168 GCF_000469605.1 Apis dorsata
AATTGATATTAGCGAATTATTACCCCTCTCTGTCGCGCGGGCGCGCTCGTTCCTGCTTGAGCCCAACGCAATTACGGCCGCGTGTCGGGTATCAAAAGTAATTGCTGCCAAACTTAACGAAATTTAACCAATTTTCGTTTTCGGCTGCCTGACCTTCCACGACGACGGATTACCGGCTCGGGTTTCGCTTTACATATGCACGCCAACTCCTTTACAGGGGAGATTGCAAATGCAATTTTCGGGGATGATTCCCGATCCTGCCTCTTGGAACTACCGTTTTCAACATCTTCCAAGGAATGTGCACGTGACGAGTTTGAGATTCGCGCCATCGCTTATTACTTATCTCTTCCAATTTTGCATTACAAATTTTTTTTCGTAATCGTTCCTCCATCCTGTTTCCAAAAACAGAGAAAGAAAAAAGAAAGAGAGAAACCAACGCGCTCTCCTCACTCTCCTCATTCTTCTCAATTAACCCCTTAAAACCGGGAATCAAGCGAGACAAATCCCCTTTTCCCCGAATCCCAACATCAAACATCAGTGAAACCGGTGACACTATTAAACGGATCAGCCGATTTAGTCGCAGGTAGGAAAGAATCGAGTCGAACCCCACTCGAATAAACGCGCCCTTCGAGCAAACCAAGAACGTTCGTTCCAAGTGTACGTTAGAAGCGTAATGACGGAACATACGCGCCGACAGAAGGGGCGAAATGTAGCGAGGCTAATCCTCGATGCAGGGTGGCCCCAGGGTGTCGTCTCTCCGGGTGGCGCGCCCGAGTCTCTCTCCTCGGATGCACGCCAGACCGGGCACCCTTCGAGAAATAAAGTCTGCATGCGGTCCAGGGGTGTATTTGCGGTGTTCAACCAGCGGGGCGAAACATTATGCCAGTGTTTTATCGTGCAATCATCCGACTGCACCCCTTATGTGTAAGGGCATAAGGGATTGCGGGTTCGAGTGGAGTGTGTTTACACGTTGGCACACGCCGCGGATTTGTTACACGCTCGTTACACAACACGAGTTCTCCTTTCTAATACGTGGACGGGAATTCGATTCGAATCGAAGGTGAAGTTTCTTACGTTAAATTTGCTTATGATTTCATCGAAAATCTCGATTTAATTTCAATTTATTTATAATCTTATATTTTCTGTAAGAAATAAGAATAAGAAATATTTCTGTTTCTTTGTGAATTTTAGGATTAGGTTAGGTTAGATTGAGTTAGGTTAGGTTAGGTTCTCGTTTCTAATACGTGGATGGGAATTCGATTCGAATCGAAGGTGAAGTTTCTTATGTTAAGTTTGCTTGTGATTTTATCCAAAATCTCGATTTAATCACAATTTTTTTATAATTTTATATTTTCTGTAACAAGAAATATTTTCCTTTCTGCGAATTTTAGTTAGATTAGATTAGATTAGGTTAGGTTAGATTATATTAGGTTAGGTTAGATTCTCGTTTCTAATACGTGGGTGGAAATTCGATTTAAATCGAAAACAAAGTTTCTTACGTTAAGTTTATTTGTACTTTTATTGAAAATCTCATTTTAATCATAATTTTTTTATAATCTTATATTTTCTTAAATAAGAAATATTTCCGTTTCTGCGAATTTTAGGATTAGGTTAGGTTAGATTGAGTTAGGTTAGATTGAGTTAAGTTAGGTTAGATTCTCGTTTCTAATACGTGGATGGGAATTCGATTCGAATCGAAGGTAAAGTTTCTTACGTTAAGTTTACTTCTGATTTCATCGAAAATCTGGATCCAATCACAATTTTTTTATAATCTTTTATTTTCTTAAATAAAAAATATTTCCGTTTCTGAGAATTTTAGAGTTACGTTAGGTTAGGTTGAGTTAGGTTGGGTTGGGTTAGGTTAGGTTAGGTTACTATTGTTGGCTTATTGTCGTATTTTTCCACATATGCGTATGGCACGGTAAGTATGCAAATTGGTTCATCAGTGGCTGACTACCGATACCGATACCGATGTCGACGCACCAGAGAGTGCCGACTAGTCCATTACGAAGTTTACGAAAATTACAGTGATGTTAGTCCCGTTGATATCGGTGTGCGAGTAATGCACACATCCAATGGTTCGGTAACCCGGATTATGGACATCCAGTAATACTGATATTCAATTATTTGGGTACACGTAGGAATATCTTGTTACCTGGCAGTTCTAATTGCGCGGGGCCAGTGTTATCGAGTTATCCCAGTTTAACATCCTTGCAAGTATAAAGCATCGTTTATGCAAAATTGAAATGCATCGATGATGATTCGATCTCGAATTACCGCGAAAAATCAACGAGATCCGATTATTCAATTACTCCTTTTTTTATTCTTCCTTCCTTTTCAGATATTGATTCCTTAAAAATTCGATTTTTAACATTTTCATTCCTTCCACTCGTGAACAAAAGTGTCTATTCTTCGTTGCTTGCGCTACTCATCTTGTCCCAAACAACGGCTACAACGTTGTCGAATCTTTTCTTTCTTTTCTGATCGGAGGATGAGGATCTCAAGATCCTCGAGAATTTCTCTCATTGATGAGATGAACTCGTTCGCGGATGTATCAAGAAGAGTTCGAAAACTCGCGCGAAAGCACGTGTTGTACTATGCGAGTGAATAAGCCGGGTGTTTAGATTCCGCGTGTGTAACACTGCGCTCATTAGAGAGCGGCGCTAATTGCATAATTGGTGGCGGCAATTACGAGCAAAGCGGTGCCGCGTCGGGTGACGTCAACATCCAATAATTCGGCACGCGACGACAATCGCGCGATCCGCCGCCACGCCATCGCGCAAATAGCACGAGTATCGCAATTAAAAGCGATAATACTGAAATTGGCTGGCTACCTACCCTTCGCCTCACCCCCTTTTTGGATAAGCTTTGGCCTTACCGACTTACCGAGACTTAACCGTTTCGTTTCGAGAGAGGCAATGGGATTGAAGCGTTCTTTTGTTCATAGATTTCGAATGTTAAAGGTTTATATTGGATTCGAAGTTTCCGAAATTATAAATTATATATTTCAACGATTTCATGTGAATGTTAAGCACAGGAAACCATAAATTAATATCTTGATGATCGAGGGGACTAAAATTATCAATTACGTTTTAACAGAATTGGCATTAGTGTCAATGTTGATGTTAACAGTAATTAATATTAATTGAAATCCGAATTGATTATTGATACCGCTATTAGCTGCCGGAATTCAACTATTCCGCAATTCTTCCCAATATTTGATCAAATTTTTTTTCTCTTTTTTCGCATCATCGAGTACAATATTTTTAATTTAAACGTCTTCTATTTTTATTTTCGTCGTCCATAATTTTCGACGATCGATAAATGTCAAATTTTTGGATAAGAAAGACGTAGATTCGAGCGTCCGGGTGAAGAAATCAAGTTCTTGAGGTTTCCGCTCGACTGCGTAAAAATTGGCGGGGCGTCGAATTGGAACGACATCGTGTCGTCGTACATTGGAAAACTTGACGGAGACGCGATTAACGAAGATTTCATTAGGGACAATATTGCGCTCGCATCGGCGCTCGTTGACCGGCGGGGTCCTGGTTTCTTTATTGGCCGGCTGGAATAAATTGGAGAGAATTAATTAAGCGGCACAAATTGGATGCACCGCGTTAGCCCTTATTCCTGGATGACACAATTTAATAAGCGTCTTCTCCGCTCTTCCCATCCGCGGCCCTTAAAGGTTCTAAACTTTGAGGAATGCCACAAGAATAAGGATAAGCTTTCGTTTTATTGCATTTGCCACGTTAGATACATAATACTTTCTTCTTTCTGATGGTGACGGTGATGTGTTAATTTTTCTTCCGGATCGGGAATATAAAAGTGGTGTGGAACTAAAATATGAATTAAATCAATTCAAATTTTCATTATCAATATTATAAAGAGGGTATTGATATATTCGATTGAAAACAAATACAAAAGTTGGTACACAAAAATATCGCTTATACTTTGTTTATTAAGTTATGAGCGATTGAAGTTTGCGTTAGATGAAGCGAGACAGAGGAAGAATAAACACGGAGCGCCGCACCGTGGTGTGACGGTGTAACGAAGATAGCGCTGTCTCTCTCTCGCTATCTCCGTCTCCCTTCATCTAACTTAAACTTCAATCGCTTATAACTTAATAAATAAGGCTCGATCGACATTTTCGTACATCAACTTTTACGTTCGTTTTAGCCCCTAGAATCGACTCTCCAAATATTTTAAAAATATATTAACATTCGATATAATGAAAAAAAAAAAAAATAAAAAAATTAGAAATTTCTTTTTTTAAATATCTATATGAAATTCGATAATAAGTGTTTCAACCATTCCATTTTCAAAATCTTGTGTATTATCGTTGAAAGCAAAGCGGAATGGACCATTCGACTCGAGAGAGGCACTGTTTCTCGATTGGCACGGGTCAAGAAGGAAGAGCGTGCCCCAGAACGTAATATCGTGTCGCGCACAATACAATTGTAGATCGGCTTCTTCAATAATATTACGGCATAGACGGTTAACGGGTTAAGAGCGCGCATTGTCGTCTCGTTGAAAAGAAATCGAGGACGAAACGAACTGTGGGTAAATATGCGCGGCTTAAGGCCATTTTGCCCCGATGATCGCGACGACCAATTAGACGCCATGATACATACAGGGTGTTAATAATAACGTTCCACTCCTTCGCGATAAATATGGCCGCGTTTCGATCATGATTAATTTCTTATTTTTTGTGTTTTTCTTTCTCAAAATCTTGAGGATATTTTTTGGGGACAAGTATATCTGTTCCTGCGCTCTACTATTCTGAAAAAAAAAATTCAATACGCTTTCAAATATTCATTTCTCCACTACGTTTCAATTAATTTTGAAAGAAAGTTTGTACAAGTTTCGCGAACCCTCGTTACAGATTGTTTCTCTTTAGAAACTTTTTCCCATTGTTTTCTTGGTTAACACCCTGTAGAGAATCGCGCGGCCCTGTCTATAGACCGCATCGAGTACGGTGTAATGTACTTTGGTTAAGCGCATCGGAGCATGCTCGTCGCCGAGTTAACGCATTTAATGGAGGTTAATTTTGCATATGGTATTGCTCCCCCGTGCCCTAACCTCTTTACTCGCGCACGCTCAACCATCCCCCGGATCGTAAGCTCACGACCAAACTACCCGAAATTACGGCCGCAGAACGGGGATCGTTATTAAACCGGTCGCTCGATCTTTCCGCTTGATCGAATTATGCGGTTACGTATTTACGTGGTTACTTTGTCTTTGTCGTCATCTGAAAAACAATTTTTCATTAAAAAAAAGAACAGAAAAGAAAAGAAAAATTCATTTGCTTCTTCTTTTTTCTTAATCTTATAAATTTAAATTCTTCTGATAGTTTTATCCGGTTAGGTTAGGTTAGGTTAGGTTTTAATCTTTTGAATGTTACGTGTCAACATTGTTTCAATAATCGTTGGATTATTATTATAAGAATTTCGAGTAAATATGGAATCTTGGAAATCGAAGAATTATGTACGTTATTTTTATTTTGTTTAATTTATCGATAGTTACATTTAATAGATTTGGTGAAAAATACCAATATTTCTAGTTTCTGGTCGCTTCTTCACGATCTATTTATCATTCGTTGCCCATTCATCGTCCCCTTCTCGAACGGATGGCACGCATACGGCATCCTTGCAACAGGAAGAAGCGTCCCACACACGATTCCGTTCCGGACCGTGGAGAGATTCCGGTTCCGAATACCATTCGGCATGCATTTATAGCCCTTAAACGGCCACCTCTCCCTACGGTGCATAGCCATTGTCGCGGCCAGTGATCTCGAGGGGAGCGAGCAGACATCTTGATTGTTTCGTAATAAATGTCCAACGCCTGGACATTTATTACGATTGGCCTCTCGGCGACCAAATTCAATCAAACATCGCCGTACTCCGTCACGTTTCCTAATACGCTTCCATATCGATCATTTGCTCGTCGACAAAAGTGACGCAAAACAAGATTTTTTTTTTTTTTTAGGAACACGAAATTTTTAAGAAAAATTAATTTATATATTTTTCAATTGCAACCTGAAAATTTATTTATCCTTGAAGAAGTTCGAGAAAATTATGAATTACGAATATATAATTGTTCGTAATTCTATAAACGATAAAAGAAAACTAAGAAGAGAGAAAGAGAGAAATAGAAATAAATAGAAATAAGCTCGAAGGGAGAATCAAAGCAGAGGGTAATAAACACTTGATTCAACATCACTCGTCTTCCTCTTGTCTCTTCACACCATCACCGAACTCCATTTGACTTTTGCCTCCACTCGATTCCACCGCATTGCACACGCCCTACCCGATGTGTGCACACTCGACCGGGCATCTATACTACTTCCTCTTCATCCCCTGCTCTCGTTTTCATCCCTTCGCTCCATCATCCCTCCACCTATCCTATTCCACTCGACTTATCCCTCTTTCTCCTTCCTTTGTCGCTGTTTATTTTTTTTTCTTCGCACTTCCTGTCGTTGCGTCCATCTTTTTTTCGCTCTCTCTTTTTTTTATTCCCTCTCTCTCTCTCTCTTTCGCAGCGTGTAAAAGAACGAGGACGAAGAGTGGCTACGATCGTAGTCGGTCGTTCTGCTTTTTCCCTTTCGATTCGACCCGGCCACCCGGTGGTTTTCGGTTTATTTCCCGCTTATCCATTTACATTTGATTTATCCTGGCTGTCGCGCACCGCTCTCCGAGGGTTGACGCCTCGGATTATCCTCGTGATCGTTGGAAAGTAACGTGCGAAGCGATTGCACGATATTACGAGCGACAATGTAATTTTAAATTTGCGAATAAATAAGTAAATATAGAAATATATTAGGGGTAACAGTAGTTACTTAACAGTAGTTAATGGTCACGCGGCGCTAGTATCGCACAGATATTTACCTTTCTTTACCTTTCCAATTTAATTTCCTCCTTGACGTTTAACGATACAACAAATTATTAAGAAAAATTAATATAACAAATTCGATATCTTTCTATTCGAAAAGACCTATTATCTCAATCAACAATTAACCTCTTAACTCTCTTGACCATAATTAAAATATATATATATATATATATACATATATCGTCCCTTCAATGATTCGTTGTTCACCCATTCAACGTTCGCTGCAACATTCCAACGGTATAACCACCACCACCACTATCACTGTGTGAGTGGTGGTACACTCATGAAATCATGGGGTCTAACAAGAAGCGTCCTCTTCATCGATACACATTAAACGGGGAACCTGAACGAGAACGAGAGACGAAGAAGCATTGGCCGTGATTGAATTAATCTGTCAATTTGCCAATTACACGGATGAGTTTGTTTGGTGGCTGCGGTACGCTTACGTCTCTCCGTGCGTCTCCGCCGCGTTCATCGATCGCAAGTGGATCGTCGAGTGAGTGTGTATATACGCTCCGTATGTGTGTGTATGGCTGCGTGAAAATCCTCGTAAACCGCGTCTGTACACGTCCCTCTCCATCTACTTGCTGCCCGTGTTACGAACCGTGTGCGTTTGAGAAACGCGTTTGCGTGTGTTGACGCTCGATCGCGCGTCTGTGCGAGCGAGAGGAATCGGGCATACGTAACCGCGTGGCTCGGGGCACAGATTCAACGAGCTCAATTGGCGCACCGAACGAGCAGGAGGATCGTATTGATTCTCCGGTTACATAGTCGCGGTGCGGAGGAAGCTACGAGCTAGCTGCCGCCTCGAGCCAACCGGCCGTCTTTGTTTTAAGGCCGGGAAGAGACAAGGGTTTCGGTGGATTTTCGGGGGATG
>NW_006263473.1:70347-73366 GCF_000469605.1 Apis dorsata
GGAGATATAGAGGTAGTAGTTTGATAGGATTCTTGTTAATGGATTTGATTAACGGATTTCGAGTGGAATTTGGCAATTTTTTTTTCCCCTTTTTTTTTGTTCGAGTTGGGTTCCAACGTTCTTAAATTTTGGGGATGTTCGGTTTGGGGATCTAAATTATATTCTTTCAATAGGAAATTGTTAGAGTTAGAATTTAATTGAGAGGAAATTCGTTATAATGGTATTGTTATTATTATATAATATAAAATAATTGGTATTATTATTATTATTGGTTTAATGAGTAATTGTTCTTAAATTTTAAGAATGTTTCGATTAATCTGGAGTGATTCGGCAAACATTGGAGTAGAATTTGGCGGAAAATCTTTCGAGTTAGCTAAAGTATCGTTCTCTTTAGAGATGTATGATTAATCTAAACTTATTCTTTTAATCGGCAAATGTTAAAGTTAGAATTTAATTGAAAGGGAACTCGTTACAATTGGTATTATTATATACGAGTAATTGTTTTTAAATTTTAAGACTGTTTCGATTAAATCATTGCAAACATTGGAGAATTTTTGGTGGAAAATCTTTGAAGTTAGAAGAATTTTTAAAGTATTGTTTCTAAATTTTAGACATATTCAATCTAAACCCATTCTTTCAATTGACAAATGTTAGAGTTAGAATTTAATTAAAGGAAAATATAATTAGCACATGTAATGTTAATCTACAACTATTTTCCCATTTAGCAAGTATTGTTAATCTAAAATAATCTACTTTTCCACTTAACAAACATTGGACTAGAATTTGGCAGAAAATATTTCAAGTTAGCTAAAGTATTGTTTCTAAATTTTAAAGATATTCAATTAATCTAAACCATTCTTCCAATCGACAAATATTAGAATTAAAATTTAATTAAAGGAAAATTAGCACAAGTATTGTTAATCTAAAGCCATTTTTCCACTTAGCAAATATTGCATTAGAATTTGATAGAAAATCTTTCAAGTTAGTTAAAGTATCATGCTTTTTAGAGATATACAGTCAATCTAAATTCTTCCAATCTTCCAATCGGCAAATCTTAGAATTAAAATTTAATTAAAGGAAAATACAATTAGCACAATAAGTACTATTATTAATCTAAAACTATTAATCTTAGCAAATGTTAGACTAGATTTTGAGAGAAAATCTTCCTAGTTAACTAAAGTATCGTTCTCTTTAGAGATGTACAACCAATCTAAACCCATTCTTTCAATCGACAAACGTTAGAGTTAGAATTTAATTAAAAATACAATTAGCACAAGTATTGTTAATCTAAAACCATTTTTCCACTTAGAAAATATTGCATTAGAATTTGATAGAAAATCTTTCAAGTTAGCTAAAGTATCGTTCTCTTAAAGATGTACAGTCAATCTAAACCCATTCTTTCAATCAACAAACATTAGAGTTAGAATTTAATTAAATACAATTAGCACAAGCAATGTTAATCTACAACTATTTTCCCACTTAGCAAATATTGGATTAGAATTTGGCGGAAAATCTTCAAACAGTTCAAACCAATAGAATTATTGTTCTTAAATTTTAGGTATGTTCGTTCGGTCAATCTAAACCCATTCTTCCAAATCCATTATCCACCTCGGTCGGTAAATCGTACGTCTCAGCCGATTACGGCAAAGGGAATACGAAATTACGCTGTCGTATTTACCCATCGGTGCACCATTGTTGGCTGTATCTAATTTGAACTTCGTTTCCAAGACGGGCAGACAGAGAGAGAGAGAGAGAGAGAGAGAGAGAGAGAGTGAAACTTGGACTCCTCTGCAAGTAGATAGGCTCTTGCCGGCGATATAATATCTGGGAGGGAGGGGTTGGAAATGGAGGAAGGCGACGAAGGGAGGAAAGAGAGGAGGAGGAGGAGGAGGATTGTTGGAAGTTGGCGGGATCGAGTGGTGGCGGAGCCGGAGGGCGCGAGGGGTAGTGTATAGGGGATGATGCGCAGTCGAGGGTTTCGGTTCCCGGTTTCGCCCCGAGGGCACCATTTCCAACGAAACCAAGCACGAGGCAGGGACCGGGATCTCTGGAACCCGCTATATTCCAATTGCTTCCCTCCGTTTGATATGCGCCAATTTCGTCCAATATGTCGCGCCCCCTTCCCCTAGATCAACCAATCTTTGTAGAGGTAACCAATACTCCCCGGCAACCCTTATAGGCTTGCCTCGATTTCATCGGTGGGAATTTCGCGTTGGACGATTTTTCTGACTTTGCACGTTACTTTTGACTTTTTTTTTACGAAGGACACGACGATTGGATCATCGTGGAGAGAAATTGAACTGGCCTCTGATGTTGTTAATACTTTTGATAGCGAGTTGATGATCAATGGTAAGAAGAAGGTTAAGAATTTTCGAAGGATAAATGTATATATATATATATATATATAATAAAAAGTTGATCGAATTATTCTATATTTTCTAATAGACAGATCTGTAACAACAAATAAGTATAGGAACATTTTCAATTGCTAATAAAATTTCACTCGTATCGATAACCGATATCGTATTTCAACTGTCTCCCTCTTCTGTACTTCAAATTCCATTTTTTCCTGTCACCCTTCCGCCTCGATGTCTCCGACCGAATCCGATAAATCCATTTCGCCGGGAAATCCCGGCTGGAAATTCGTTGGTCACGTGCTGACAAGTGACCAGTGGTCCGCTTGGTCCTCGAGTTTTCACGTCGGGACATCATTTATATAGTTTATCGTCCTTTTGCACCCTTGCTCGTCGGATACTTCGGTGAATAATGCATAAAGAAACTTCCCCGTGATTGTGGACGGCCGATGCTGAATTCCAAAAGGAATTTCGCCACCATTTTGCGAAAAGATTTCGCGCAAAAATTTTCAAAAATTATTGTAAATTTTTATTGTCGTTTGCCGAGGAATAAAGTAACCTGTTCGATCGAATCGATTGAAACTTTATTATTTTCCTATTAAAAAAATAGTAAAAATTAAATTTTCCTATTAAAAATAGTAAAAATTAAATTTTCCTATTAAAAA
>NW_006263473.1:73605-76632 GCF_000469605.1 Apis dorsata
CTCCTATTAAAAATAGTAAAAAAATTTTCCTATTAAAAGAATAAATAAAAATTATATACGAATTCGTCGGTTTCTTTCAAGAAAAACGAATATACTTTTGAATCGATTAATTTTTCTTCGAGAAAGATATTAAGATTACGTGTTTTCATTTGTCATTTGTGATTGGTGAGCGAAATCGCCAAACATCGCCGGTGACCTATTTCGAAGAGATATGCAAGCTCTATGAAGCGAAGTGAACTCAGTCAACGGAAGCTACGAGGTGGGGATAGCTTGTAAACGTAGCATAATGAGCTATAGAGGGGAATAAGCCAAATTTCCACCGCCACCACGCTCGCAGCCCACCCTCGTTACACAATCGTCGAACCTTGACTGGACTCGGTTCATCTGTGTAGATGAACGATCTCTAGATGTATCCATAATATATATATATATATATATATACACACACATTTCTTTCGATCCTTGTATCCCTTTATTAATTACTCGACCCAAATTAATCTTCTCTTTCCTAAACTTCTAAACTTTTATAAATAACATCAAACCTCTTTTTTCCATCTTAAAATCACCGAGATCAAAAGTTCATCAAAAGTTCATCACCATCATCGCGACAACAATCTTCTTATCTCCTATCATCGCGTTCCAAGGTCCCATAAAAAGACGGCAACAACGACTTGGAACGAGTAGGCGTGAAAGGAGCGATATCGCGAGGGGTCCGAGACGGGGTCCGAGACGAGGGGGTGGTCGTAAAGAAAGCGGAGGAGGTGGAAGGAGCAGTCAGTCAGGTAGGGAAGAAGAGGAAGAAGGCTTCGAACGTGCCGGGAATGCGCCCACCGTTCGCTCTCCTCTCCTCTCCTCTCTTCTCCTTCCTTCCTCTCCCCCACCACCCCCTCCCACACTCCAATGTATTATTGCCCGACCGTAAATTTCGCCGGAAAGCGATTTAGCGAGGAAGCGGCAGGGATAAATCTTGAAAAAGTCGAAAAGCGTAAAACAGCAGCGGCCTCTCCACCCGGCGAACGGGAGGGGTTGGAAAGGGGTTGGTGGGGGGAGATAGATAGAGGGAGAGGGAGAGAGAGAGAGAGAGCAGTCTCAAGGGTAGCCAGTCTCTTACTTATAGATATAAGTAAGAAGGAGGAACGCTCTCGATCCACTCTTTTCTCTCTTTCTTTTCCCTCCGTTTTCACGGAGGATCACCCCCTACGCGTGCACCTTTTCGAGCCAGGGGCGTGTCTGCGCCCTCCTACACACCCCCCTCCGCCACGTGTGTGCATCTCACCGTGTAAACGCGACTCCCTTAACCTCTCCTCTCTCTCTCTCTTTCTCTCTGTCTCTCTTTCTGTCTCTCTCTTTCCTCCGTTACGTTGCTTCGACAAGGAAAAAAAAAAGAAACAGTTTTCCATGAGAAGGAAACGTTGGTTGGATAAGTTTTCGTGAATTGTGGAAATTAATAACGACTATTGACGAATACATCGAATATCGAATGAGACAGGTCCGGTCTTTCTCTCTGTCTCTCTTTTTCCTCCGTTACGTTGCTTCGACAAGGAAAAAAAAAGAAATAGTTTTCCATGAGAAGGAAACGTTGGTTGGATAAGTTTTCGTGAATCGTGGAAATTAATAATAATAAAAACTATTGACATCGAATATCGAATGGGGTCTCGTCTCTCTTTCTGTCTCTCTCTTTCCTCCGTTACGTTGTTTCGACAAGAAAAAAAAAAGAAACAGTTTTCCATGAGAAGGAAACATTGATTAAATAAGTTTTCGTGAATCGAAATGGAAATTAATAAAGACTATTGGCGAATACGTCGAATATCGAACGAGGAAATAACGAGGAGTATGAATATTGAACGTTATAATCAACGCACAATTCTATGATCGAGTTTCAGTGGCCTCGAGGCCGAGCTTCGGAGTCGAAGCGAGTCCTAAGACTTTCGACTCGGCGGAGGTCTCGCCTCGAAATTGACTGTTAATCGCAGTGGCGCCACGCGGCCATGAATAATTGCCGGCGTCAGCAACGAACAACGAATTCGACGACGATGGATAATATGCAGCAATCCTCGGATCGGGGGATGTTACGATGATTTATTTATTCACCGGGCCGTGGCTGTCGCGCGCAACCGTGGCCCGAAACCGTGGATTTGCAAACCGTATTAACCTGCGAGCGCGAGAAAAAAAAAAAAGGACCCGCCCTCCTCCCTCTTTTTTCCCGAGTCACAAAGGGATTAAAGCACCGCAATTTTCGTTCGGTCGTTTCGAATCTGGCCCCCTTTCTCCCATTATATTTTTTTTTTTTCTCTTTTCTTTTTCTTTTACGATAACTACCGATCCGTACAGGACTAATGATAAAAATCAGCTCGTAGTTGTTGGATAACGGAGAAGGTCTATCGTCAAGTTTGAAATTTTCAATTAATTCTTTCACAACGATCGAGGCTCATAAGTATCGTATACGAGATAGAAGATCATTGATGAAACGCAACCAATAAATGGTTTTTAATCGTATCCACTTATATATGTATATACATAGTCGTCAGTTCTATCCGGCAGCTATATTTTTATCCAATTTTCCTTCGTTCATTCCGCGAACATTGCACAAGTACCCGTAATACAATGTTACGCCCGTATTGAATTAAATATCGCGAACGGAGACACCAATGAACCAATGCGAAATTAAATTAAATTTAAGTTACTTAAGCGCAATTTAGAGCGAGCTATCTGCTTTGCTTCAAGCACATTAAACGCATCAGCCTCTCTAAGCACCGTCGTTCAATTGTCCGCCATATTGGTATCGTTCTATTCCTCCTTTTTTTTCCCCTCCCCTTCTTCCTCCGTCTCTTTCCTTTCCTCCACATATTTTTCCATTTTGTTCCCACTTTTTTCCACGATATAACGTCGTATTTTTTTTTTTCTTTGTCATTTAATTATTCTGGTTATTCATAATTGAAATTATCTATATTGGTATCATTGTCTCTGTTGATAAAGAAATTATTGTTCGTTCGTTTCTCTTTCTTTTTCTTTTTTTTTTTTTTTTTT
>NW_006263473.1:76914-78593 GCF_000469605.1 Apis dorsata
GTGTGTATGTAAATGTCTATTTTTTTCGACGAACGCTCGGAATTTTTCGAAACGACTGCGTCGGAAAGTGCTCGCACAAACAAATCGATCAATTTGAAATTAAATCAGGGAGAGCTCGTTGCGCTCTCCGCGAGTGCTTCTGTCAACAGCAACGCCGTCGATTTATTTAAATTCGATTTAAATCCCGGCGAGCTGTGTACTCTTCGCCCGAAAATAATTAAACACCGGTCCCTGCGGCGGTTTATTTTTTATTTTCTTTTTTTTTCCCCACCTTTTTTGCTTCTCTTTTTTTTTTTTCGTTTTGTTTTTCGTTCTAGGTATTTCATTCGATAAAATTCGAAAATTCGGTTTGAATAGAATAGAAAAGTCAGAGAAAATGTCTTTACAAATGAATAGTTGGAATAATGGAAGATTATTAGAAAAAAAACGAGATAATTAAGATTTTCAAAAGTTTCATTTAAAGAAATACGAATCTTGAAGCGAAGATAGGAAAGAATCTGTAAAAATTCGTCGTGTAAAAATTTTAAAAATAATAAAAATTGCAATTTTTAAATCGAATGTAAACGAATCGAAATTTTCTAAATGTTGGAAAATCGATGCAACAATTCTTCCCCTATAATCGGTATAATCTCCGTACGCGCCAATTTCGAATAGAGACGTCTATCTGAAAGAGTCGCAACGCTTCCACTCAACAGTATTAATTAAGCCGAGTTCATATTAATTCGTCCGGATACGAAGTTAATCGTTCATTGCATTCGTATCGACTGTGATCGCGTTAGTTTCAAGCGTTGCTTACATAATTTGCCAGCAGATTGCTATTTAACCGCGTTACTTTTAATCGACATCGCCTTCAAAGGAAGCTTCACGCTACTTTCCCATCGGTTCATCGATAATTGCAATTCGATCGATCCTCCTCTTTTTTCCCTCCTTCCATATTATCTTTTTATTCTCTACTTTCATCTCCCTCTTCTCTCGTTATACGCCTCGTTTAAAATATTAACGTTTTATGCAATTTTGCAACGGCTATTACTCGAACGAAATCTTATGAATATAAAATTTCTGCGTATTTATCTTTTAATATTAAAATAATTTACTCGAAAAAGGAAAAAAAAAAAGAAGAAAGAAAGAAAGTGGTTATGTTTCCTAAACATTAATTCAAGTAAAATAAACGAATAAAATTTAGATTACATTTCGTAATATGATGATGATGTAGATATATCAATATATTCGTGGAATACTTTTGGAAAATCGATTCGAGTAAAGATAAAAATCGATGTACAAAAATGTTGGTTATATTAAGCAATTTAAGTGAGATGATGAAGTGAGACGGAGATAGAATGACATGGTGCGCCGCATAGTGGTAACAAAGGTGAAGCTGTCCCGCTCTCTACCTCCATCTCGTTTCTTCTAATCCAAACTTCGATCCTTTATAATTTAACAAATAAGCTTGAAACGAAATTTTTGTATATCGACTTTCGTATTTATTTTGATCTCTAGATTTTGACTGTTCAGAAATATTTCGATCGATTTTATATTAACGTATAACACAGAGAAATTTAGTAATATCTCTTTAAAAATTATCAACATTTTAACGTGTTTTTTATTTATCGAGTCTTTTTTATTTATTATTCTTTGGATCTTTGAACAGTGTGATTTTCGGCAATTTTTTTTTTTTTTTT
>NW_006263473.1:79129-80240 GCF_000469605.1 Apis dorsata
TGTAGTAGTTTTCAGTGTGAATATTTCGAGTTTGTGAATATTTATGGGAATAACTAATTCGTTTCATCGTAACTAGTTTTTCGCAACTGATGACAAAGTGAATTGAAAATGAGTTACTTGGAAAATATTTTTTAAATATACACACGTTTTAAACGAAGTTAAAACAAGTTCACAGTTACCAATGAAGATCGTTTAAGGATTTTATTGATATTTTATGACGCTTAGTCATTGCGGTTGAGTCGACGGAATAAATTTAAACGGTTCTAGAAAATAATGTACACGATCACAATTCATTTTTATCAGAAGATTGCTAAATTCATTTTCCTCTTCTTCCCGAATATTAAACCGATATTAATAACATTAAATAAAATATACGATATTAATTTTGAAAAAACATTTTCAACGATCTTAATCTTTTTTTTTTTTTTTTTTTAATATCAATCGTTAAATTTCAATTCCATTTTTGCCCAATATTCTTCGAAAACCGTTCGTTTCATATCGCTTGACAAGTTGATAAAAAGAAAAAAAAAATCGTATTACCTCGCTCTACTCGATCCTTAATGGGTTAATAACATTAGTCCAATTGTAGAAGATGGCCCAGTTATCATATATAGAAAGGTGAATCGCACACGAGACGAGATTTCACGACCTCGCGAGTGTCCTCATCCTCCGGTTATGTAGGCATACATACGCGTCTAGAGGAAGTCACCACACCGTGCACGGCGTAGAATAAACGGTCAGTGACGCGCGGTAATGGCCGACATCCTAATCCTGGCCCCCTACAGCTTAATGCCATACACTCCGCAATGATAATGCTGCATGTGCTTTTTGTCATTACCAGTCGCCATTCTACCCCGTAATGAGCACCGCCGCGACAACTCCTTCGATAGGATTCGTTGTGTTATCGCGACCTTAGTCGTAACACGAGTCCTCCATTCCATTTCCGTTCCCCTCAGAAACGATTTAATATAACATAACCGTTGGACAGAATTTTAATTTCCATCTCTTTCTAGATTCTTCTCTATACGCATTGCAATTGAAACTTTTTACGACTGACGTAATCCTTCTCTAATTTTAATTTCTTTCTTTTTTTTTTTTTTTCTTTTTTTGG
>NW_006263473.1:80328-81085 GCF_000469605.1 Apis dorsata
GAAGAAGAGATTTTTGTTATCCTATCAATGGAATTATATTTCACCGATCCAATATATATTAAATATATTTTACTGATCTACTAGGATTGCAAAGTGATCTAGAAGAAATAATATTCGTCAAAATCGTTAAGTTAATTCAAATTCTTTGTTTTTTAACTGTTTTTTGACTGGCAAGTTATTTGTATATTGCAGGAAATTAGAAAAAGATGGATTTACTGCAGAGGATGAAGGTAAGGGTCTCGATCCAAGGAGAGGACGGAAAAACGTGCGGGTATCTTCGATCACGAACACGCGTGATCGTAGCAAAAGACATGACGTCACAGGTCTTGACCCCCCCATTTATACGTATATAGCGGCGTTCTGAGGCATCATCTGCGGGCCCAAGACGTGGAGCGACGAGGAGGATGCGGAGGAGGGGGGGTGGCCCGCAGCTGCCGCCCTGGCTGCCAACACAATAATATCTAATTAATTTATTAATGAGGTTAAGTTGGCAGGATTGGACGGCAGACAGCGCGAGCCGCCGCGCCGGTTCGGGCTGCGTTGGCCCGTTTTACTGCAACGTCTTTCCCCCGTTCCCCTCCTTTTCTCTCTCTTCCTTTCCTTGCTTCTCTTCTCGTCGCGAGAATGAATTAAGCTTAATCAGAGCGAAAGTGTTGGGCGCGCGTGCTAGCAGGGCCGCACTGGCCCTTTCACGAGTCCTTTCACGTTTCCAAATTATTGTGGATGGTAAAAAAAAAAAAAACCCTTTCGTCGATTT
>NW_006263473.1:81291-86983 GCF_000469605.1 Apis dorsata
AATTACTTTGTTTATAATTGAAATCAGTCGTGAAAAATTCGTGAATATTTATTATACGATAAAATTTTATATCGTATCTTTTCAAGTAACTCTAGAAAAAGATACAAATTAGAGGTTAGGATATTTATAATATTAAAATATTCGTTATTATTTAAAGATATATTCGAATATCTATTTTATTTAGAAAAGTAGGATGAAAAGTAGAAAGAATTTAAATTGAAGAATTTAAATTGAATAACCTTGCGATTGAGAGGGGAGGAAAAAAAAAAAATTATTTGATACTTTGAATTGAATTTTTATTAAATCGCGTGACCTATGAAGGAAGAGACGAAAGTAACTTCATTCGAGTAACTTCTGACATAAAATGTCAATTCGTTTTAATACAGTACGACGTTAGGATTTTAATCTGTTAAACAACAGGACAATTGTTTAATCGATTTCAACGCCGTACTTAATTTTCTTGAATATTCTATTTAACGAATAGAGCCACAATTTATATTTATACCGACTGTCAGCTTGAGTCTGCATGTCAATTAAATCCATCAATTACACTGAACCATTTAACCCGTCCCTATTATAATGTTTTGTTGACAATAACTTTAATATGTTATATTATAACATTTAAGTTAATCTTTAGCATCGACACCTTTCACCATTCTTCCAATTAATAATCCCAGAAAAAATTGAAATTTAATATTATTTAATTTATCTCTAATTTACTCTTCGTGTATCTGTACACAATTATGCACTATATATGTATAGATATAAAATTATATAAAAAAACTCTATTATCCGTTAAATGGCGGAAAAGATGAAAGAAAACTTAGAAAACAATATTACGCAATATATTGTTGGTAAGTTGGTAAAACGATAAGAAACAGTTTCGAATAGATTCGTCATCTTTCTCGACATTAATGACGCGATCATTAAAGGAGACGCATAAAATGTCATATAAACTCGTTAGTTGACCGAGTAACAACTAATGAAACAAGTAATCCAATAACAGTTTTAAACGATAAAATTTTCCACAAAAATAATCTTGGTACATCGATTTCGATTTTCCAAAAAAACTAAATAAAATAATTATTCTTAACTTAATCAACTTCCCGATAAAGATATTATTCCAAAGAGATGAGATAAAATAAAATCGAGCCGAAATCGAGAAACGTTTATTGCGCGATATATAATTTATCGTAAGGGTGAGAATAAAAATGCGGGGAGAGCAAGTATCAAAAATATTGTTGGAAAAGCGAGAAAAAGAATCATTCGGTAAAAATCATATCGCGTTAAGTTCAGACCGGGCTCTTCAGCGGAAGCTTTAGCGGCAGACAGCTCGCAGTCCCCGGAGGGATTCACTGACGAAAACGAGCACGGACAGCCGCCCTTATACCCATCATCGTCAACCTCTTTCCGCGGCTCGTTCGACTTCTTCTCCTCGCGAAAAATCCCCTCAACGGCTGGCCGGTTATTACGTGACCATAAAGAGGCAGCCGTTTCCCATGGCTACACTGCTATCTTATGTGCGGCGCACTGGCGCCCTCTAGCCAGAGGAATTCCGGAAGTGGAGGAATTGGCGCGGAAGAAAATTGATTGAGATGGTTATTTTAAATTCTTTTTCCTTTTTTTTTATATATTCGAATAATTTGTCTAATTGAATTATATTCAATTGTGCAATAATGCGACGAAATATCTGTAGATAATATGTCTATTCTTTTTATTTTATTTATCAAAAAGCGATTGTAGAATTAAGTATCGTTTTAATCCAATCCATAATGAATATTAGTTAATAGTAGTTTTTTATTACGATTTAATTTGCTTCTATCACAATAAGTTTTAAATATTTGTTATATCAAGAAAATATGAAAAATGATGTTAATATTGCAATGAAGAAATTAATGCATCGAAGAAGTTACACGAGCGATCAAATGTTATATATACGAAAGTGGCGGCAAATTTAAATACCGTGACGCGTTCATTCGAGGACCGATTTGCTTGCAAAATTGAATTTGAGCGAACAATTACATTTGATTCTATTCTATTTTCGTGAAACTCTGTTTGGAAACACGTGGAAATAAAATTCAAGTAGAAAAAAAGGAAATTATTTAAAACTTTAGAGTAAGATTTTTAAGTACAAAAAAAAAAAAAAAATAATACTTTCGTATCAAAGAAAATAATATATTAAGTTAAAAATTCTTCGTACGATTAAATTTATTGTAATGATATTGATATTAAAAGGATATCGTATAAATAGTTATTAAATGAATGATAGAAATATAATATGGTTTAATTGAAATGTGTTTAAAATAGTTAAATCAATATTCAAAGATTCAAAGCATTGAGGTTTTCGAGGATTGAGGTTTCAAAATTTCCAAATATTAGAGATAAACATTTTCGTTCCGTTTTCATCAATAATATCAATGATTTAATACGTTTTGAGTAAATTGAATGGCGAATGTGTGTTGACAAGTAATAAACGCGAGGAAAGTGTAAAAATTTTAAAAAATCACTCCGTATATTTGCCAAAGAAACATACGGAGAAAATATTTCAAAATATTGATTCGTAAAATCTATCAAATAAATTTATTATATATGTGTGATTAAAATTATTAAAATGTGTACACTATTTAAAGTAACATTGAAAATTAAAAAAAATAATTATCGTATTAATTTTTGTTAAATATTATTCACATATAGTTGTTAAATTATTTAATTATATACAATATCATTCGAGCGAAATAAAATCATTTCAGATTTAACATCAAGATTGGGATCCGTCGGATCCGCCATAATCTTAGGCTGCATAGATAGTTAATTCTTTTACTTATAATATTTCACAAAATTATAGAATATATTTTACCGAAAAATATTCATCAATTCTTTTTTTATCACAATCCCGGATATCGAAACAGAAGCATAAACAATTTTGCAAATTTTTATACGCTGTTATAACGCATGGAATGTACGAAAATGTGCAAAATATTTAAAAAAAAAAAAGAACCTCTTATTTAAATATTCTTTTTTTTATTATTATTATTACACTCAGAGAAATAAGAATTTAATTAATTTAAATACGTTTAATTGCATGATATACAGTCCAGTGATGATAACGAAGTTACGGGAATTGCACTTGATATCGAAGATAATTTACAAGTATCTACATTAAAGTGCATAGAGATTGTATAGCATTAACAATTCCTATCATTACAATTGTACCGAAACGATTCAAACACTTGATTCTTTCGAATATTATCCAATTTTCTCAAGCAGCCCATCAAGCATAATTGAAAATATAACCAAATGCCATTATACCGGGTTCAAACTGGTAGATTATAGCTTGGATCAAACCAATTACGCTTAAAAGAAATCCGTTTATGAATTAATTTCTCCGTTCAAATTAGAGGACAAACCGCGTACCACAAAGTTAATCGATAAAAATTCGTTTAAATTAATCAATTTTCGTCGGCCAATTTGAAAAAATGCAGACATTCCTCGAAGCTAAAATATACATAAATATTCAAGCTTTAATTTTTTTTTTTCTTCCTCCAATTTTGCCTAACAATAATACGCGTAGAATTGTTGTACGCAAGATAGAAATCGTCGAAAGACTCATTTAACAATTTGAAACGAAAACTACAATTTTTTTCGAGAATCTTTCACACGAAAAGACGTTAAACGTTTGGAAAGGATTCGTGAAAAATGAGAGGATTGAAAACGCTCGAAGCGGGGAATATCGCTCACCTTGACCAAAGGTGGACTATGCGTGGGTGGATGGTAGTGTCCCGAAGAAGGGCTCGCGGGCGGCCCCGCGCCCCCGGGCGAAATGGTACCGCCTCCGGGGGTGAGAATCCTGGACTCGTGGCTGAACAACACTTTCTCGATTTCCTCCGCACTCTCGCGGATCACCTTCGACCCCCTGAACCTTTCTCCTCCTGCGACCCGATCGCAAGATCCACGATCTAAAACCGCGTGGATCCTCTCCTCGCGCCTTCTCAAACTTCGTTTACAACAGTTGTTCCTCCTCGATCACTGAACACAACAAAGATCTCTACTGTATGCGCCCTCCTTTGCGACACTTGCACCAGCCTTTTGTCCCTCCTCTTCTGAATATCGATCATTCAATCACACTTTGAAAACATCAGGCTTTGTACAGTTTTGCCTTTTGCCCTTTTGCTTTAGATTCAAAAACACTGATCGAATCGTTGATTGTGTTTCGTTCGATTAACACACCGTTTTCTTTCTAATAGTCATTGTAAATTTTCGTGAGAAATCTCGAGAACGTTTCATCCAAGATTTGATTCTTGACGGGATTCTTCAACTTGTCCTTGAGGCAAGTACTCATGACAGTTTATAAGAGGTTGTTAAAGGAAAATTGTTCTCCTTTCCTCGTGATTTACGTTCGAAACATACAGAATTGAATTAAACAACGCATATAAAAAGCAAGGATCCATTAGTGTCACCGATGTTACTCTTCCTTCGCGAATTCTTCCCTGCTCAAACCTATCGATACTTCTTCAAACATGTTCAAATCACTTCCAAATCTAAAAAAAAAATTCACATGACGAATCAGCCTCCTTTATCGATAAAACTCCCCAACGATTAAATCCCAACAACTGTTCGAACACCTCAAACAACTTTCATCACAAACTTCTCCAAATTGTCAACTCCTTAAGATCCCTCGTATTCGACACGTCAAATTCAAACACGTCAACTCTTCAACACCTCGAATGCTCTTCGTGTCAACGTGTTTCTCCAGACTTCTTCCCGGATCCTCGAATCCTGCTTCGACACTCGAAACTGTTCGTTCCTCGTTAATTCGTTTCTCCTTATCCGGTTTCTCCGCCAGATCCAGGCCAAGCACTGCACTGGTCGATCCGGCACCAGCTATGATCCGCGAGAGGAGACCCGTTGGCCGAAAAAGCGGAGTGGTCGCGTTCGAAGAGGATCCCAGAGCTGGATTGTGTGTCGTTCACGGTGTCGCCTCGACGTCCAGGCAGCGAAAGCGTGTTCGATAGGCGGAACCACGCAGGCGTCGAGCGGTTCTCGAGGCGTGGTCTGCGATTCCTCGTCTCTGTTCGACCATCCGGCCTGTTCTCGTCTTGGCCGCTTGTCTACGCGGGGGTGGCGGATTCACCACGTGGTTTTATTGGCCAAATAACGCGTACGACAAACATCCCTACCGTAGGCAACCCGGAGTGTCTCCCCGTGTGTTGTAACTCACCCTACGCGCGTAGCCACTTTGGAGCAGAGGGAGAAAGAGAGAGAGAGAGAGAGAGAGGGAGGGAGAGAGGGAGAGGCGATAGTCGTCATGGTGTAAATCGTGTTTACCCCCTCGTCCATAGTGATTCTCTCGTGTGTATCAGACGCGCTCCACCTCGACCCTTACTCAGAACTCGTGCGTGCTTGTCTCTTTTCAACCGTTGGAGGGGTGGGTGAGATAGCCTCGTTCCGGAGGGAGGACGAAAACACAGCGACGTTCATCCTCCTTCAGGCCTCCTCGTTTCTTGGACGATGTTCCTTGGCTCCAGTGCGCGCTGCTGGACTTTCGGACAACTCGCAATATAAGGACAAGAAGGTTGCCCTCTACGTGTGTGTGTATGTATACGGCTCTGAACAACGTTTGCCTCTTTGGGGTTGGACGAGGTTTCGCTTGGACGTTTTTTCGAAGTATGTTTTGTTTTTTTTTTTTTTTTTT
>NW_006263473.1:87258-89797 GCF_000469605.1 Apis dorsata
TTTTTTGAATAGGAACTTCTTTGAAAGCTTCTTAGAAAGAAGCTTGTTGGAGCGTTAGTTTGGTTCTGTTTGATTTCGTTTGATGAGGTTTGATTTATTCCAACGAGATAAAGAAAAATGTAAGACTTCCAAAATGTAATTTGTAATGTAAAATAATCGATTGTTTTTCAACTTTTTCATTTTTTATTTTTTATTTTTCAATAAATCGGTTTTGAATCGGAGTTTCTTTGATAGAAAAAAATTGGAGGATTAGTTTGGTTCTGTTTGATTTCGTTTGATTAGGTTTGATTTATTCCAACGAGATAAAGAAAAATGTAAATAGGCTTCTAAAATGTAATATGTAATGCAAAATAATCGAGATTGTTCTTCAACTTTTTCACTTTTAATTTTTTATTTTTCAATAAATCATTTTTAAATCAGAGTTTTTTTGGTAGAAAAAGATTGGAGGTTTAGTTTGATTCTGTTTGATTTTGTTTGATTAGGTTTGATTTATTCCAATGAGATAAAGAAAAATGTAAATAGGCTTCTAAAATGTAATATGTAATGCAAAATAATCGATTGTTTTTCAACTTTTTCATTTTTTATTTTTTATTTTTCAATAAATCATTTTTGAATCGGAGTTTCTTTGGTAGAAAAAGATTGAAGGCTTAGTTTGATAAAGAAAAATGTAACTAGCCTTCTGTAAAATGTAATATGGTAAAATAATCGATTGTTCTTCAAGTTTTTTCACTTTCAATTCTTTATTTTTCAATAAATCAGTCAGTGTGGACGAAAAACCCGAATTCTTAAAAATTGAAAATAATACAGAGTATTCTCCTCTCAAAGAACGAAAAACTGATCGTAAATCAAGCTTGAACCGAGTGGAGAAGACGAAGGTGAATAGAAGTTGCCGCGACAGGGGAGGAGAAAGGGAAGTCTATAAAATCTGATACAAGGAATCGGACGGTCTCGATTTTTCTGCAATTTTCCCCAATCTTGATCGGCTCCAATTTCATCCCCTATCGAATCGCACTTTGCCGGGAATCCAAGATCCGTACATCCGCCGGCAGAAGCGATTCGAAACTTGCACGATGACGAGGTTTCGAGTGAAATGGTAACATCGGAGCACGCGCTTATCCGTGTCCATATATTCTCTTTCCATTTGATTCTTCCAACCCTTCGGGGATAGATTTTTGATGCTCGAAAGCTCATAGGATAAAAAAGGTATAGACGACATCGATGTAAACGCGAGACACTGAGGATAGAGCGAGGAAAAGATGGAAAAGAATGGAAAAGAAACAGGAAAAGAAAGAGGAAAATTCGAATAAAATCGAAAATTTATAGGGATCGATTATAAATAGAAAGAAAAAAAGAGAGAAAGAAAACGAGGAAAAGGAAGAGAAAAGAGATACGAAATTTTCATATTTTTAGAGAAAATTCTAGAAAAGATATCGAGATAAATTGAATATAATATTGGATGTGTGAAATGGCTATAGACAGAAAACAAAAGTAAATAATCAGAGTAGACGAGGAGGGAAACGAGGATGGAAGCAATCAAAGAACACAGAAGGGCGGAATTCGGGTGGAGAGAGGAAACAGGGATAGAAAGAGCTGGAGACCGAGTTAGGAGAATAATCGCGTTTCGTGGTGACTAGATTACACCACTCCATGCTTGCGAACTACACACCACGTATAGAACACCTATATACCGCGTATATAACTAGTCGAGAATTTCACCCCCTGTCCACCCTCTGTGATACCGGCCTCCACTACTGGAAATATCCAGTTATCTATTCCCAATTTTTCCTCCCCGTTTACAGGGAGGATGATTTTCTTCCACGTGAAGGAAATAAGTTTTCCAATCATTTCGCTTTCAAATAAATGATAAAACTGATATTAAAAAAGAAAAAAAAAGAACATAGCAAAGAAAAATTTGCTTCTTTAACTTATCCACTCATCTGATTCAGCCTAAAATTCAACTAAAATTTCACCAAAACCTTTCTCTCTATCTACATCAAAGAACAAAAGAAAAACCAATCCAAACAAAACCTTGTCCAACATCCTCATTCACGTAAGACTTAGCCCAACCAATTCTCCTCCCTCTTAACTTCGAGAATTCCGTATCCAATGCTTCCGTATCCATATCCAGCAAAAATCTTACCCTCCACCCCCATCAACCCCCATCACCTCGTCGACTCAACCCACCTCCTTCCTTTCCCTTCTCTTTCCTTCAGGTCCAGCCAGAATTCCAGCAGCGTCGTCGAGCGGGTTGCGGAGGTTGTTTAATAAAATAACCTCGTTACGCCGCAGCCGATGGGCGGCGAGGGGTGTTCCGAGGTGGTTGTTGGAGCATCCGTCGGAGTGTAAAAGACTGAGACTCTCGAACGAGGCGAGGCCTTTGGAGGAGGAGGAGGAGGAGGAGGAGGAGGAGAGATGGCTAATGTAGGAGCGGGGGGTGGCTGGCTGGTTGGAGCTCCTACCCTTGTAGGAGACGAGCACGAGATGGACGTAGTTTTCGAGGGAAGGTTGCGGGGAGGGGGTGGGTGCTGCGGATCCAACT
>NW_006263473.1:90094-93947 GCF_000469605.1 Apis dorsata
AAGCTGCTCGGCTCTGTGTCCGTGGAAAGATGGGAAAGAGGGTGGAAAAGGGTGGAAAATTCTTTTCCACGAACGCGCCGGATCGACTTCGGCTGCTTTGTTGCTCGTTATTTTTATTTTTCACTTACCAGCCTCCCTCCCCCTCCGCCCTTCGTCCACCCCTTCGTCTTCGACTTCGGCTTCGGCAATAATCCCTTCTATTGGGTCAACCTTTTTACCATCCACTTCTGCGCGGAATCTCTTTGTCCTCGTGGTTTGTTCGCCGACACCAAGATCGCGAGAATTTCTTCCTCTCTCTTTTCTTCGTCTTCTTTTCTTTTTTTCTTTTTTTTTTTTTTTTGAAGCTTAAAGGTTTGATTCGAATCCCTCGATTATCGATACTTGTTTTAATTGTAAATCTGCTAAGGTCAGGAAGATCCTCGTTTCAAACGCGAAGATTGCTATTAAAGTCAAGTTGTTGACGTAGACAGTGTCTTTTTAATAAATTGCCCTCGTGAAATGCGATTAGGCGTAAACGCGATGTTTTGAGGGTGAAAAGCCACGTAGGGTCGGCTGTGAGTGACGGCGGACAGACAGGTCGAGACTTAAGGTTCCCGCCACTGGTGCAGGGGTAAATTCGGAGGGGGAGGAGGGGGCGACAGATGATTTAGCGCGGTGTTTCTCGTGTCACTGTATCAAACACCCGAGAAAGTTGACAGCTTGAAAGGGAGCTCGATATTCCATCGACCGATTCTTTTTCCCTTCTTTCTTTCTTTTCGATTCTTTTCTCGAATTGATTTGTATACGTAGGATTCAGAATTTTTTTTCCTTCTCTTTTTAAACATTAGACGCATCTTAATATATCGTAAAAATATATTCCAAAGGGTCGATCGATGAAACAATCGCGGGAAAGATTGGCAATTTCGAAATCGGGATGTACCTTCGAATCCCTTTCGTTTCAACGCAGGAAAATAAAAGGGTGAATGGACGATCGGTGTCGAATTTGATGAATCCAGTTTGTTAGACTAAGATGCGCCAAGGCGCGCGAGAAAAATGAGCGGAGCGGAGGATGGATCCTTTACCAAAAGAATTCGAGTGTCAATCCATATCTCTTTCTCCTCTGATCCCTTCATCCTCGGGGACTTGGACACGGAGGGAAGAGGATCAACGATGCCTTGATGGTGTTCGAAGGGCGCATGAAATGAGGGGTGTGAGAGGGGTGGAATTAAAGAAAGAGCACGAAGAATGTTGGCATGAGATATTTTTGACGCGGATTGACATCTTGAGATGCGTAAAATGTGCGGGGAAATTGTTTTCATGAATTATGGCACACGTGTTTCAGTGGTTTTCAATCACTTAATTGGTACCTTTGCTGGCTTACGTGAGAATTTAAATTATTTGATTTTGGAGTATTCTGTAATTTTTATATGAGTATATATTTGTTTTTTGTAATTTCGTTAAGTTTAATACATTTTAATTTTTATCTGCTTTAAAATTTATTAAACTCGATTTTAAATAATTATTGTTAATTTATCTTGTCACTTTTAAACAATTAATATTTAAAAATAACATTTAATTTCAACTGTTAATTTGTACTTTATTCTTTACTGTTTTTAGTTGCAGAAAGATAGAAAGAGAAAGTTGAGCGTAATATGAGATGAAGGAATTGATGGGGTAAGTAGAAATTTAAGAGAGAAATTGAAAAAAAAAAATATATAAGAGATGTAAACTGTCTTTTTCTGATGCGGATTGACGTCTGAGAGTCGTAAAGGTAGGATAAACTTGGGAGCATTACCCTCAGAATAAAATTGAGAAGAGTGAAATCTCTTGATAGAAATTGTACGTGAATCAAGATGAGTTACTTCTTAAGGTATAATATTATGGATTAAACATTCAATTTGCCAAATTAAATTTTATAATAATTTAGTATTTTATAACGATTGAATTTCACTCTTTGCATTTTAGTTACAAATTTGTAATATTATGCTCATATTCATTATGTTGATTTTCATTCCATTTATACTACATTTAAACATTTTCCAATTTTAGTAGAATCTTATAAACTAATTTTGAGATTCCATTAAACTTTGATATGTTTTAAATATAATGAATTATTAATCCTTTAACATTCGATACTGTTGAATACTCTTTGTTAAATGTAAAATTAATTTTAAATATTATTATTATTATTAATATATTTTTTAAAAAATTTCAAAAAAGAATATACATTTCTATTAATAATTAACAAAAAAGAAATAATATATTCAAAAAAATTTAGTTTTAAAGAGTTAAATTCTTCTTCTTTTTTTTCTTCTTTTCCTTTCTTTCAAAAAATAAGATTAACAAAATTGAACACTGATAATTAACACCACATATTAATGAATATTGATAATTATTAATATAAAATAAAATAAAGTAAGTCTGTGTGAATATAAAAAAGAAAAGATCAAAATGATATAAAACAAGAAACATAATAAGCATTAAAATGTCAGAAACAAAGGAATGGAAACAATTTACGAATATCTTCACAGAATGAATTGTCACACAACTAAGGAGGACGACACTAATCTTAGTTATCCTAGTTGAGCTTTCCAAGACGTTTCGGTGGTTAGCGAAGACGAGGCGAGCCAAGATTAAACATAATACGCGATGGCTTCATTCCGAAAATGAAACTGCGCCATCCTCTAGCGACGATTGAATTATTTCCAGGATGACGGCGATAGGCCTTAAGAGCTTTTCTACTATGAAACCACGTAATTTCAGTATACTCCATTGCATTGTTAACGCCTTTATAACTAAAAGAATAAATAGTCATTCAACCATTAAATTGTTCATCAAAAATTTATACGAAATTAATAATTCTCTTATTTTGTTTATCATCTAATTTCATTTTCCTAAAGTAATCGTTGCTTAAAAACAAGAAACGAAAAAAGAATTAAATATAACTGTTGTATCGACTCATGATAACGAGCGCGGCAAATTTGAAAAATCATTCTTGAAACATGTAGTTTAATTTCACGTCGATTTTTTATATCTTATACGTTTTGCACAATGAAATTTACATAAATATAATATATTATCGAGTATATATAGGGATTAATCAAAGAAAATATCACCTCCTTTAAACTTTTGGATGGTAGTATAATTTCAAAACTTTTACAAATTCATCCTGCTCGATTCCTACCTACCTACCACGTGTCTCGCGTACGCGAGATATCTCTCATCCACCCTCGATTCCATCTTACCGTCCTCCATCCTGCTCGCGATGCGCCGCCACGCTCTCGCGAAATTCTTTGAAAAACTACTCTGTAAAATTGGAGCCGCGAGAGAAGCAGCGAACGAGTCGGCCGAATGAATAATAAATACGGTTATCGTTTAGTTGATATTTTGAGGGGCGCGGATGGATCGAGGGAACCGGAAGAAGAGTGACGTGGGGCAAGGGGCAAGAGGGAGATCAAAGCGTCGTTCCTTCGAGGGGGAGTGGTTGGCAAGGATGTTGCCTCTACATTTTTATGTTGCTTTGTTGGCATCTTGATGCCTGAACGACGAATAAATTGTTTTATGATACAGTTTAGTGAAATATTACGACACTTTAATCATAAAAATTATAACAGGCAAGATAAAACGTTATACTACTCTATAAGACTATATTTTTGCTCATTCACATTACCTCTTTATGGAAACTTTTAAAAATATGCGTTTTACATTATTACACTTTTTATTATTAGACTAAGCAAAAATTAGACATTTAATCGATTATTTGATCGCATAATTTCAATGCGAACTTAGGTATAATCAAATCAAATTAATCTTAAATCAGTACAGATCAAAAACTCGAACAAAATGAAAAAAAAAAAAAAAAATTCCTTTAAAA
>NW_006263473.1:94181-94721 GCF_000469605.1 Apis dorsata
CGTGACCCAAGAAGCCCGTTTCCCGGTTAGCTTACCAATGGAGCGGCTAATAACGATAACGATGCCGGAAACGATAATCGAGTTAGGGGTTTCCGCGGTTTCCACGGTTCTCCCAGGGCGCTGATTGCTGGAACGTCAGCGGTTTAGCCATCGGGATGGCCGATACGCGCCACGCCACCGCGCGGACGAAGGCGTAACGAATGCACGCAATGCGATGCAAATTGGGCCTCTCTCTCTCTCATTCTCCTTCCCCTCTGTGCGCGAACCAGTCAATCGGCCGGTTGCCTACGCCGGTGCAACGCGATGCTATTACTAACATCGCTATCCTATTATGACATTACGGTTCCCCGAGCAGCAGCTATTACCGGCCCGGACTCTCTCCCTCCAGGCGTTCGATTCGGGATAACTCGGTAACTAGTCATCGAGACGCCAGAGACAATGCCCGATCGGCCGCCCGGGGCCCGTCTCTTCCAATTTATTTTCGTCCATTTAATCTAACTCTGTCTATCTTTCTCTTCTCTTTTTTTTTTTTTTTTTTTT
>NW_006263473.1:94970-97308 GCF_000469605.1 Apis dorsata
CAAAAGTATCGTTTTAAAAGGTTTTTTTTTCTAGGATAGGTATATCCGGTATACTGGATGGATATTAAAATCGAATTGAAGTGTTAAAATGAATTAAATTGAATTAAATTTCTTGAGACACGCGTGGAATGGAAAAATGAAAATTTTTGATGTTTAATTTTTTCGAAAAAGAAAAAGAAAATGCGGAATTTAAATGTAATGAGAAAGTTTTCTGAAATTTAAAATTTGTAATATGGTATTAAATTTCATTGGTTTAATTCCATTCTATATATAATATAGAATTACGATCTGTCGAGGCGATCTACATTAGTACAACTATTCATACTCAATAAAGCAGTGCTCGCAGCATATTCGTTTGATTAACTGATTTATATACGAAATACACATTCTTACTATTTAAATATATTATGATGGTGAAGCTTCGCTGCAAGATCGCTGTCATTTTAATCATTTCAATCGAAATAACTGCTATAATGTAATGCAATAAGGTCAGCAGACCACGTGGCGTCATCTCTAGAAATCTGACGCATATAAACCACGAGATCAACACTCGTGAGTTTTATGAGGCGTTTTATGAAACTTAAACTATCACAATAATTACATGTCACATCCTGTTTACAAAAATTAGCAGAAATAATTTAATCTCTTTTTAACAATATAGTAATAAATCTGGTTTGTAATAAAACTACGCGAGTGACAAATAAGTAATTAAAAGATTCACGTTATTTATATTGGCATTATTAAAGATATATATATGCTTAATTATATGATATATCAATTTAATTTTATTTTGATATAATATAAGAAATCGTGTTTTTCACATAAAACATGAAATTTGAACTATGAAGATAAATTAAAAAAAATATATAATTACATTATAAAGAAAGTACAAAGAAACTTGATATCTATAAAGGCTTAATTTATTTTGTTATCGGAATCTGCTATTAGCCTTGGTAATGGTTACACTGAATTACCGACATAGATATAATCACACTTTATGAAAATTATTCCATATAGCCACAACGTGGCGTGATGTGCAAGAAATATGTTATAAAAATGCAGTCATTTTTATCCAAAATAAATAAAAGACAATACTGTTTGCAATTTACAAAAAAGTGTTAAAATTATAGATCAAAAGATAATTGAGATAATTAATATATGAAAAATGATTGAGTTAAAACTTTTTGCATTAATATATTGAACTATTGTTACCAGAACTTAAAAAGAAACCTCATGTCTGAAAAAAACATATAAAAATATAATACAACAAAATGTGATACAACAATTATTTACAATTGACAATAATGATAGTATATATTTACGATAACTTTGTACTACGTATGTGAATAAATAGAAAAATTGTAATTGATATAGATTTTTTAAAAATAGTTATTTTAAAAATATGAACAGCCGATAAATAAGTCGTTCGTGTCAACCTTTTCGACGGAGAAGTATGTCGTAGATGGCGCGCCGGTGGCGTACGTGGCGCAATCCCAGAGCAAATTTAAACTACCATCGAGACTCGTGATAATGTGAGAGACGGAAATGCGTAAAATGATAAGTGAGAAAAAGATACATGCAAGTGTTGAAGTGAGGCGAGCCAACCCAACTTCGAATCCTCCACGCTGCATTTTAGAAGAGAACGGAATAGAGTGGAATGGAGATACATAGCATAAGACGAACATCGCTCAAGTGAGAGCCAAGCGTTGAAAAGAGAGAGGACGAGAAAAGGGAGAAAGTGTCAAAAGAAGCAACAAAGATAATCGATCGAGGAGGAATAAAGAGCACGAACGACAGCGAGGAGGTAACAAGGGAAAAAAGATAGGCGATTCAAGGAACAGAGACGAAAGGTCGAGCGAGGAAGAGAGTAACAGTGACAAGTAACGTTGGAAGGAAACAACGGTATAGAGTGAGAGAGCATGATCGATAGAGTGGGAAGCAAAGAGAAAGAGATTACGGAGCAACGAGGAAAGCTATCGGTGGAAGAGTGGGGATAAGGAATGAGAAAGAGAGACAGAGCGAAGCACATAGGGAAAGAGCGAGACAGGCGTAACCGTGGAAGCTCGTCACGGGAGTTGGTCCTCCGCTGTTGGAGAGCGCGGAATCGTGGAGTAGAGGCAGCCGACGACGCACTGTCCGGGTCGTGGTTCTCGTCGCGGCTCCTGTTCTCTTCTCGCGGCAGTTTCGTTCGGGTTGAATGGACGAGGGTACCAAGTGCAGAGTGCCGATCGGCGACGCCTGCGTGTCTATGCGCGTGTGCTTTGACTCTTTGTGCTTCTCGTCGACGCAGCAGCGGCTCGCCGACGAGGAGGACGCTTCACAGCTGCCGACACACGGC
>NW_006263473.1:97548-99064 GCF_000469605.1 Apis dorsata
CCAGAGGGCCATTTCGAACGTCACCGGAGCGTCCACGATTACAGCGATGGGCACCCTTCGAGAGCTGCAGGAGTTGCTGCGTGTCAAGGACGAGAAAATCATCGAGCTCGAAGCGCTTCTCTGTCGTCGCGATGCCGAGATACAAGAATTACGAAGTCATCTCGACAAGTTCCTCAGTGTGCTTCCCTTTAAATCACCCTTGACACCGACGAAACCGAGGCCCAGGAAGCAAAGGGCTCAGGGAATTTCCGCGGAACCACCACTGCAAGAGCTTGCTACGCTGACAATCGTCGACAAGAGCGACAGGTTGGTGTCACATGATCCCTTCTAAATGTCCAAATTAAACACGATAACCTTCTATAACCGAAATTTAAAAGATATTCCGATCTATTATAATTCTCCTAATTTAAAAATTAGGGATTAGCAATCGCTATAAATATACTATCGATGCATCAATGTAATTGGATGTAATATTACAAGGATTACAAAAATCATTATTGTTACGTTGTTACGTTCGAGTCACATGGCGTTACAGAGGGTTACCGGCATCATTTTCATAGAGTCGATTCAAGCTATTACAAGTTATCGCACAACGGGAATATCGTTTATTTCGACCACCTCAGCATAGAATGCTGTGCATTAAGTTGCAACAGGTTAACCACTTAACGCCACGCATGCGTGTGCATGTGTACGCGTGTTTACTCGATCGTGTTCGCGTTTGATCTAATGCTGTGATTTAACAACTAATTTTCAACGAAGCGCAAAGAAACATGGAAATATACGATGTGGAAATCAACTCGACAGTACGTTTTCGAAAACATTTGACGTTTTTTCGCTATGCACGCGCATAGTTATATGTTTTTTTTCTGTTTGTTTGGAGCGCACGTGACGTATCGGCGACTAACGTTCGGTTGCGTTCGGCGACAGTCGGTAGAATTTCACGCATTTTTAACAGAGGCCAGAATATTATCGTACTACTCGCATCGCCGACATGTTTATTATGACGAGTACACGCGTACACGCGTTCTCTGCACTGGGTGCTCACCATGTGACTACGGACCAGTGCTTTTCCACCGCTTGCTATTGCAGCCATTGCCATATTTCGCGACTTTTTAGACCGTTTTCAACCGGATGTTTTGTCATGTCATTTTATTGTTCGCTTGCACTCTCCATAAAATGATTGGCAAACATTTGTAACCTTGTCGAAAGTATTAAGAATCGAGTTAATATATCCTGTAATTGATTTAATAATAAGAATTAAACTTTGAATATATTTTTTATTTTTTCATAGTTTTAGTATATTTTCATTTTATCGAGGTCTGACGTCATCTTTATTTTCATATGCTTCAAGTATGATCGTTATCTACGAATCAATGGTATTCAATACATGGTGTTCAAGTTTGCTTTTGGTTGTGTTTTTTTCTTTCTTTTTCCTATAATTCGATCCAAGATTAGATTTGATAATTTTATTGACGTTTTTAAGTCTATTGTTTTTCTTTTTTTTTTTTTTTTTTTT
>NW_006263473.1:99229-102345 GCF_000469605.1 Apis dorsata
AGTTTTTAAATTCTTGTATTTATTGATGATTACTTTTTTGAAAATAGACAAAATTATATAATATACTTTTGGAGCAACTTGTTTTTTAGAATTTGCAATCATACTTTTTTTTTAATTTTATTTATATAAATATCGATATTAGAAATAATTAATTTTTCCGGAAATCCTCCTATCAGTACTTGAAATCATATAATTAATAATCTTGAAGGTTTTGAAATCTGATTTGTAGAATTAAAAAAACAAAGCAATTATAAGATGTACGTATTAAGATATAAAAAAAAAGGATAATTTAAAGAATAGATAATAAATAACAATTAGATTAGTAACTGATTTGTAAATGAAATGAATTGATAAGTGCATTTTTTAGCAATTAACATTGATGAATATATTATTACAATTTTTAAATTTCGATTTCACTTTAATCAATTACATAGTTGCTTTTAAAATTAAACAATTTCTCGTAAAGAAATGAATCTGACTTCTGATATCACCATGTTACAATTTTAAATGGAGCAATACCTATTTAAAGCCTATTCAACGAGTTAATTGGAGTACTTACGTTGATTCCTATTATTATGGATATGATTCTTTATTATTATCGCTATGAATCTTTTATTCTAGCAAAATAAACTTGTCTTTCAATGGCGATTTCACCATAAAATTATAAATATGCTTTGAAATTCTTCAGAAAGTATTTTTTTTTTTTCTTTTAATTAGAACATTTAAATTTCATATAATCTATATTACCAAAACTATGTTATAAATCTCCTTTGAGAAAAACTTTTCTAAAAAAAAAAATCTTCTATGATTTATAATACTGAAATGTAAATTAGATTCAAAATGTTGAAAATTAGAAACATTGAATTATACTTCTGTTATAAATTTAAAAAATTTTCATAAATATGAATTGTTTAAATTTTAAAACATTTTCAAATACGTATTGTTCTTTTAAATTGATTAAAATATGCTTAATATAAAATATAAAATGTTAATATGTTGCTAATATTTAAATTACATTAAACAAAATTAATACATACATATATATATACATAAATATCATAATTAAATTTTCGAAATTATTTAATACCGCTATTTTTTCAATAATAAGGAAAATAATTCCATTTATAAATCCATGCTATTATTCACAATTACAAGCTATTTATAAATCTGATTGTTTTACAAAATAATATTTCTTATTGAGCTGTACGTTTTTTTTTTTTGTTGCTAAAATCATTAGAATAATTATGCACAGACATTGAAATCGATGGACAAGATTTATTTGAGTACGCAGAAAGTTTCTTCGTTAATTTTTTTTTTTTTTTTCCTTCTTAACTTCTAATATTAGAAAATGGTAATTTTTTTTTTTGTTTTTCCATATTACTTCAAAGTTGAGTCTTATGTATTTTGATAAAAAGAAAAAAAAACAAAAAGGAAAGATTTATCTACAAAAATGTAAATTGATTCTCTTTGTATTTTATTTACAAGATATGTTAAAACTTTGCACTTCCGGTAATTTTATTCTATTTTAAAATCATTCTTCATTAATCGTAATTTTTTTGACCTTGAATCGTCCGAAAATCACTGCACGTGAGTTCATTGAAATTGAGTTCTTGTGCATTTTTGTATTAACAAAACTTACAATATTTCATTTATAATCTTTTCCTGCTGCATGAAATTACGGGAAAAAGATAATTTTATTTTCATCTCTTTTTCTTTTTTTTTTTTTTTTTGCAATTGGAATTCCATATAAAATTCATAAGAATTTTATTTATTCATGAATAGTAAATGGCAATATATTTCTATTGGCTCACATAAACAAAGTTCATAATGCTAAGCATAAATTATAATTAAGTAATCATGTAAATAAATAAGATTTTTTTCTACCTTTTTATACAGGAATAAAAAATATATACATATTAAAAATTTTTCTGCAATGGAATACTAAATGATGATACAAAGTATAAGAAATAAAAATTAAATATTTTTATGTAGTTAAAAGGTTTACTTACTTTTTTTTTAGCTTTGAAATAACATTTTCTTTTATTGAAATTTATTCAGAAATATTCATTATACAATACACACATACAAAATAAATTATTTTTTCAAACAATTATTACTATTTATTCTCGATATCTTTCACTAAATAAGATATATCTGAATATTTTGTAAAAATCACATAAGAAACAAATGATATCAAATAAATATCCAAAAAAAAAAAAAAAAAAGAAGCATTTTAATTACACCGTTATCGAACGAGGAAAAAAGTCTGTGCCGGAATGGTATCGAATTAATTTGTTTACACAAAATGTTTAAAATCGAAGGAAAACAAGGAGCGTGGGCAGCACAGCCAATGAATAATAGTCGTAAATTTATTTTTGAGTCGAATTGGAGGCAGATTATTCTGCGTTCAATATGCAAATCGGCTATTTCATTATTTAACATTCTAAACGTTATTCTATCTGAATAATAATAAGGAATGTATTATACGATCAATCGAGATTCAATCTAAAAAGATGTGCTTGCAAATGTTTACGCAATAAGAAAAATAAATACATTTCTTTTTTTCTTCCAATTTGATTTTTTTCTCCCGTTTTTATCATTATAGGAATAAAAATACTTGTTTCTCTAATTGATTTATTTTTATAACAGTATTTCTTGAAATAAATCAAACAAAAAAGTAAATACATCTATATAAATAATTAATAATTCAAACAGAGCCTCTATTTTTATTCTTTTATTTTTTTTTTATTTAAATTTAAATTGAAATATTAAGAAGCAAAATTCTGAATTTTGAAAATTTTAATCGAAAAGTATAGTTGTTATTGTCTAAAAAAGAAAATTTGTCTTATTTTTAAGAATGCAATGATAAAAAAGTTATCATCAGTATAAAAAATAAATAATTTGTATATTTTTAAAAATAAAATTATGACATATTATCGATGAAGTTTATTTTGGCAATAATATCAAATGATCCAAAAATAACTACGATAATAAAATATAAGCACATATGGAAATACATGTTAGTACAAAAGTTATATAAAACCGATACTGATAATTACATACATAATCTATAATTGTTTCGTCATTTTTTTTTTTTTTTTTTTTTTTTTTTTTTT
>NW_006263473.1:102491-104365 GCF_000469605.1 Apis dorsata
TATTACAAAATATATATTTCGTATTAAAATGATCACTCATTTTATATACAATAATGAAAAATGAACAGGAAATTTATTTGATTTATAATTTTCATCGAATGATAATCAAGATTTTTGCACATATGCAATTTTTATACACACATGTGTAAAGGAAATAGAATCTCATTACATTCTGCAATATGCAGATTGTAAATGGCAGCTTGTTCAGCTATTTTTATAAGTCACACGTCTTGGATGTGACGTGTCTTCAAATTCATCATTTAACTTATAACGATAAAAGTAGAAAAATCTTTCGACATAAATTTTTACTGCCTAACTAAATAATCTTTTTTTACTTTTTACAACTTTGTCACTTAGGCATAGTAATAATATATGATTTAAAAATTTTTATTGTGCTTTTTATAGTGATAATTTTTAATTTGAAGAATATATATATATATATTAGTACTTAAATTTTTCTCTTATTTTTTCATTAATAATTCAATAATTTTAATTAAATTAATTACAATCGTTATTTGGATGAAATTTTAATTTTCAATATTTAAAATTTAATGAATTTTATCAGAAAGATATTTGCAATATTATTGCTGTAAAAATTTAAACATCTCCTATTATATTAATTCATAAGTTTTCTTAAATAGTAATCTGAATCACTATAATCTTTTTTAAATTAGATATAAACGCGACGAAAATAGAGTTATTAGTCATTGATTATCAATCATTATTTATATCTTTATAATTTTACGAAAATAGCGATTGTAATAAAATTTTAAAACATTAAAATCTAATTCTAATATATAATATCTAAATAATTCTAAATATATAAATATACTTAAATATTGAAAAATTGTATACGCAAGATTGTATACGAAAGAAGAAGAAAAAAAAAAGAAGAAATATTTCCTGTTTGCATAAAATTATATTAATTGTGCAAATTACATGTAGATATTGGATTTTGCATAACGTATTTCTAGCGATTTTGTTCTAAACACAAACTAAGTGAGCACTTAATCATCGTCGTAATTAGGTAAATTATACCTTTTAATAAGACGATTAGAAGTAAATAATTCTTTTTTTCAATCGGCACTGATACATCCAATAAATTATTGATAATCGCGTTTAAGAACGTTATATATATATTTCTTTCGATATCTCGTTTCTTTTTACCTTATTTTCTAAAAAAAAAAAAAAAAAAAAACGTACTCTCCCCTTATGGAAATTTAGAAAATTTCAATTCAAAAATAAGAAAGTAATAAAATAATTTTATTAAAAAAAAAAGTGTTTTATAACTGGTAAAAAGTATTATTGAATCACAGAATCATTTTGTATTCGAACACAAAAAATCATAAACTACTCTTAACAATTCTTCAACTATTCCTCCTCCTGAGAAACTTAACACGTAACAAGACAAATTTGTTTCGAAGAATCGAATCTCGAGGAGCATTCGATACATCGTACGATGCATCGTGATCGAATCTGCAAGTCGCACAACAACAAAAAAAAAAAAAACCAGGATTTCACCATATTTCTGAAAACGCACTTTCACCGTGCCGGATTCCCATCGATTCTTTATAAAACGAGGCAGCCATCCTATCCTATCGCCGTTTCAACACAGGCTTATGCTCGCGCGCACCAACCGGCATAATCCTGACATTTTATAACCGCTGTGTTGATGTTTCATTGAAACTTCATTAAAATGATGTAAGAACACGTTAAGAGGGGAAAACGGGGAATGAATATTTCATGGGAGAAAAAGTTTTAAGCAGCATTGAATGAATTTAAATAAATATTTGAAAAATCAAGCATGGAGAGGTTGTTAAATTTATCATTTTTTTATTTTTTTTTTTTTTTTTTTTTTAATTTCTCGAATTTTT
>NW_006263473.1:104746-106386 GCF_000469605.1 Apis dorsata
ATTCCATTATAATCGAAATATGTTAATTAAACTATAGTTAATTTACATAACTTACATATACGTACGTAAAGCGTAATTTTTTTCATGATTTAACGGCCTTTTAAAAAACTTTTTATAATAAATATTTCGTAATCGTTCGTAAATTTTATAAACCGTTAATGATACGTAAATATACTCGAAGAATTCTTATTAGATGAAAGTAATAAAAATTTCAACAAAATTAAAATTAATAAATTATTATTTTTTACGAGTAAACATATACAATGTATTAATATCATTGAGAAAGTTATCTCTCTCTTTCTCTCTCTCTCTCTCTCCCTTTTTTACGCAACGAAGCGAAACCCGTATTGAAAAGACAGGTAATCGAAGAGAACACCTGTTGCGAATATAACATAGAAATCTATGTTCATTTCACTGGAAATTAGTTTCAAAATACGTATAAATTTTTCATTTGTATTCGATCAAGAAAAAAAAAAAAGGAGTAAAATATTTAATGCGTCGAGCGTCGAAAGAATCTTCTCGATACGTTAGTAATGTTAAAAATGTATTTTTAGAAAAAAAAAGGTTGGCGAATAGAATGGAATCTTTAAATATTCTCTTCGTGGAGTCACTGATTTACGATATTTCGTAGAGAAATTCACAAATTAGTTGAAAATAGTGATTTAAATGGAGTCTTGACCTAAATCTCCGTAGATCACGTATATCGTTTAGAATGATAATCCAAGAATGGATTAAAAGACTGAGAGAGATAAATTTTGAAATGTCGAGAAAGAGAGAATGGAGCAATATGGATGAAATAAATTTATCAAAGGGATTTCAGTATTCTTAAAAATATTATTATCGTCGAGCAAAACGAAGATCGGAATATTAATTATTTTAAATTGCTTAATCATAATTTTTATAATCGTAATTTTCTACAATCCAACATGTTATTCCAATTTTAAAATTCACATACTCTTCAAAGGAAAAAAATAAATCAATTTTGTTGATACAGCGAAGCGATAATTTATTTGTACACTCGCGAAACACTATATAAAACTGTTCAATGTGGCATCCATTCATTTCAATAGAGGCTCACATCTGTAGATAGTAGATCGACGTATATTTTCAATATTCTCAGTATTCATTCCGCGTCCCTCTATTGTACGACATGAATTTCCTATAGTTGATGAGCATACTAAAATCTTTAACCGTCCTCATAAAAGGAAATCTGTTTGCATTCAATTCCATTGAATCTTTGCAAATACAAAAATAGATTTTAATTCGAAACGATTAATTTTAGAATCTACGCCGATTTTATTTTCTTCTTCTTCTTTTTCTTCTTCTTCTTCTTTTTCTCGATTAAATCTCGTATTCATTTTCTCACGCACGATTTTTTTATACACACGATGATAAAGGGGAATAAATACATACTTTATGCGTTCCTATAATTCTCTATTATATATATATATCTCCACAATATTCAACACCGGTTATTCAAATCACCGCCGTTTCCATTGTACAATAATTTCTCGCATTACAACTTCATTCTCTTCTCTGGAAACTGCTTAAACGTTTCCATAAACCCATCGTAAATCGATATACGCTCACCGTGAAATCCGCCCAAGAATCGGCAATAACACGTGCAAGCCGCAAGAATC
>NW_006263473.1:107469-108812 GCF_000469605.1 Apis dorsata
GTAGGTAGGCGTAGCATTAGTCTCGCTAAACACCACACTCTTTCACGAGTTTTTAAATTTATCTGTCTATCAACTGGAAAAATCTTCGCTAGAAGCGCGTTTCATTCCATGAATGAAAAAAAAGATCAATCAAATTTTCACTTTTTTTATATTTTATATTATATTTTTTTATATTTTTCGTACGTGCATAATATTAATTTTTGGATAATTAATTAATGAAATATAGAGAGGTAAAAAAAGAAAAGAAAGATGATATTATATATATTTTAATCGGTTAATGCAAATCGATTCCGATTTGTTTATCTTGAAGAGTGTTTTTTTTTTTTTCGCAAAGTGGAAATGGCGAACGACCAAATCGTGGATGGGAGTGGAACGATCGAAGTAAAAATAACTGTTTGCTTTCGTTCGAGATATTAACAAACGAAAATCGAAGGTCTGCTTCTTCTTTGCATAAATATCGAACGGTTTTAGATTGGGAGGACAATTTATTTCGATGAAATAAATTCTGTTGAAGTAAATAAAATTCTTGTTAGGGTTAATTTAAGAATTATAATAAAATATATTCATTTATTGATACATTTTTTTATATATTTTTCTTAATAATTATATGTTTAAAAGGAAGCAAATTTCTGAAGCGAAAATCTTTAAAAATAATGCAAAAACTTTTTCAACGATTAATTGGAAGTTATTCTTTTGATAGATAACGAATCACGTTTCACTTCGTTTACTATAATTAATTTCATACGCTTGCCGCATCCTTTCTTTATTATGCATTAATACTTTTGTAATTATAATAGAATCCATAGGTTCTTATATATTAATTAATTTACGAAGCTAGTCGAACTTCATTGTTTAAATAATGAACTGCATTCTTTTTCTCCTTCATAAATTACAACAATTTTCTCTTTCCAATTATTTTAAGTTAACCGATTCATAAGTAAGTACATTAAAATATTTATTTGAAATATAATAAATATATTTATTAGTTGAAATAATAATCTTTTAATGTAACAAATTTGTTAATATAAATTAATTATATCTTTACGAACGAAACAATTGAAGAAATAATTTTGTACGAATATTTCAAATATACAATTAATTATAAAAACGAAGATTAAAATAAATTTAAAAAAATAAGATTAATTATAAACGAAGAAAGTATCGATATATTCGCGAGATATCTAATTTTAGAAATCAAAAATTGATATACGAAGATATAGGTTATTATAAGTCATTCACAAATTCGCGTTAGACAAAGCGAATTGGAAGTAGAATGAGACAGCTTCAACTCTGTTACACTGTCGCGCCACGGTGTGGCGCGCCGTGTCATTCTATCTCTGTCT
>NW_006263473.1:108908-111086 GCF_000469605.1 Apis dorsata
CGTCTAACGCGAACTTCGATTGTCCGTAATTCAAGAAACTGAAGTCTATAATTTCTTACAATATTTTTTCACTTTTTTTGTGTTTTTATCTCGATGCTTAGAATCGATTCTCTAAAAATGTTCCACGAGTATATTAACATTATCCTCTATAAATAAAATTATAAATACATGTATACACGATATTTTCTTATTTCAAACATATTATTATCTATAAGTTATTCGAAGCAAGACATGTCCAAATATGATATTCATCAAAAAATTCGAAAACACGATCGTTGATATCTAAAGCTGGCGTCAGACTTCCACTCTCATCACAGGCTTGCTTGCATTCCACTTTCTAAGGCTGGCGCCTATGGTAGGCGTGTATTAACTTTGCAAATGCGATACGTTTCGTTGCACCTTCGTGTTCGCAACGATATCTTTCTCTCTCGTTCTCGCATCCTGCATCTGGTTAAAACTCCTCCGTGTATATGTATTGCGAAACAGATTGTTCTCTCTTCGTAGTGTAGACGCTATTGTGTCTGCTGCCATTTTTTTTTTTTTTGCTGAAACGTTGCAAACGATAAATGGGAACACGTGCTGATAGGAAAGCATCGATAATTCGTAGTTTTTTCGTAGTGGAATTTTCTAAATACGAAAAACTGTTGAAAAAAAAAAATACAATTGGAACGAAAGAACAATTATTTGTATGCTTTTTTCTTATCTATATTAATTTTGATATATCATTAATTATTAGAATTTTTTTAGAAATATATATGTATGTATTAAGATTGTATAATTTTACATTACAAACATAATTTCAATTATTTCACTTTGCTTCCTTTCTATCTCTATCTTCAAATTAATCTGTAATTGTCCCATTCATAAAATTTAAAGATAGATCTTTCATCATCTATCTTTCTAATTATAAAAACAATTATTAATTATTCTTAATGACTATGAAAAGCGACATTAAACATTTTAAAAAATTAGACATATCGTGTTCTTGAATTAAATTTTTTCCCGATGTAAAAGATAACATGTACCAACTATTATTATGTATCGTTGTGTATCAAGAATAACCCTGTACAAGCTAATTGAATTAAAATACGAAATAAGTTCTGCACATCCACATCCTGCCATTTTTTTTCCGGGCAAAAAGAGATTTCCCACCAATTATCACATTAGTAAATATTCAGACGATTTTCTGAAACAGGACACACCGTCGTAATTAAGTCTCTTTTTTATTTATTCGAGATCGTTCGAAATTTTTATTTTCTTTTTATTATAGGGATTTAGTAAAAAAAAAAAAAAAGAATTATAACACGTACTGTTTAATTGTAAATGTATAATAAGTATTTCCTTTCGTTTAATATAAATAAATTGAATTGCATATAAAAAATATATCCGATTAAAATGTTCTCACTTATAATTTATAATTATATGATTGAAATATTTTATTGTAAGTTGAAGATTACAATTCTTCGATAAAATTTATTTATGTGCAATATCATTACGATATAAAGTGAAAAAATTTTGATAAGTCAGATATTATAATTTTTACAGGATAAATTATATCTCGATTAAATTAAGATTCTCACTTCTCTTTTCTTCAATTTCGAGATATCGAATTTAAGATTTAAATATTATGAGATATAAATTTCTTAAGAAAAAAAAAAAAAAAAATAATTGTTTCTTTATTTTCTTGGAAACACAGATACAAATAATTTACTTATGATTGAAAATCTTAATGATGGACATATCGAATTTCTTTCTTACGATCTCGTAAATCGATAGGATAATGAACAAGTGGAAATGTCTGGCCAATAATTATACATATATTACAAAAAGGTAAAATATATCTTCACATATAAAAAATTTACTGTGCTCGATAAAATACGATTTCAATAATTTCTCCCCGAGTCTAATTATCTTTTAGATAACCAGTTTAATCGAGATCCCACCGTATTTATAGGCAAATGTGCAAGCCACTTGCATACATGAAACTGAACACCCATTAATTATTTAACGAAAAATTGTATTCGGTTATACGAAACTACTTGTACAAGTTTATGTAATTGGAATTCTATCGTTACAAAGTTTTTACGAATTATACATATCTTCGCTTTATTTGTGCATCATTAATATTTATGCGCTTTAGTATTGACACTAATTTTAAATTTAAACAAAAAAAAAAAA
>NW_006263473.1:111212-112772 GCF_000469605.1 Apis dorsata
ACATTGAAATTCTATTTAATTCGTTTCATATTATTCCACTTTTCTTTTTCTCGTTACGTATATCGAGAAAATCTAAAACGAGCAAATAAGATGAAATAGGAAGCAAAACGAGACCTGATCGTGCAAGTGTAAGGAAATGACCAATGGCATCGTGGCACGACCGGTTCGTCGAGAGGAAACGTGGACGGCCGTTAGAGTGGCGCCACGGAAAGCATTCCGTGGGCACGCGTTCGAAATTTGACTCGCATTTTGACACTGAGTTATACGCGATCGGAACCCAGGTCAGGAGCACCGACTTAATTTTAGATTTAAACTTCGCTTCGTTATGCCTTTTTCTCTTCTTCTTCTTCTTCTTCTTCCTCCTCCTCCTTTTATTCTTATCTTTATCTCTCTCTTCGACTTTTGTCCACTGCTGCGGCGGCAATGCACTTATAGCCACGGTGTCGTTGTGCCTCTGCCTGTTGGTTGGATTCGCGTCAGGCAACGATTTTTAATGGACCCATGGACCTCTCGGAATGCTCCTTGCGCGCCAGCCAATTAATCGTCTCCTGATTGTGCAGCGGCGAACAACCGCTTCGCGTTCTTTCGATACACGAGAGAGAGGGGTGGGGAAGGATAGGCGGGTAGAAAATGGAGTATCGTCGTTTTCGCGAGATAAGAGGCGCGAGATACCGAGTTGCCAACGGATAGTATTAGATTCGAATAGATAAGTATAGATAGTAGCCAGTCGTGGTGGAGTATATGTACATACCACATATTCGTTTGGTATGTGAATTTAAAGGAAAGATAGGGGAACGAAGATATTTTTCTTGTATTAAAATAAATTATAATGACAATGAGAAGAACATTTATACGTTTTTATAGATACTCGTATAGATACTAATAACCTTTCCTGTTAATATTATGCGTTTTAGTATTTAAATTAATATCAAGGTACATTATTTTCATTTGCATTTATTAATTTAAATAATTGGGCATTAACTTAACGTTGAGCAAAAGTAAAATTTCTAAGCAAGATTGCTTTAACTAATAACTTTATTCGTAGCTATAATAATTTTGAACGATAAATCATTTATTATAACTTATTGAAATAAATAACTTTATTCTTAACTTCAACCGTTAAGATTTCCCCCATCCCTGAAATTAAAAGCGATTAAAAAATTATAACAGCTTCAAGAAAATATGTTCCTTTCAATTAATAGAACCAAGAAAAATCCTACACGCGTTCAAAACGGCCGCCATCACGGTCCCACACGCGATATCAAATTCTCGGACCTCTCTCGTTAAGCGTTGAATTACTACTCTCTACGATTAAAAAATAAAATAAAATAAAAAGAGAAATTTCGCTTACGTGTCCAAGCTTCTTCTCCGTAACCGGACGATAACGAACACTGGACCCGATTCTTCTTTCAACGCGAACCGATAAAACCGCTGCTCCCCTCGAAGTTCATCCGGGGCCAGAGATCGCCCCGGTGTATACGATCAACCGGTGTTGTATGCGCGCGCGCGCGCGTATGCGTGCGTGCGTGCGTGTGTGGGAAGTGGCGTGAAAAATAATAC
>NW_006263473.1:113043-113419 GCF_000469605.1 Apis dorsata
GGTTTGTCGAGCGCAGGCTGCGACTGTTCACGTCGCTTCTGACGTCATCGTTACGCGCCGTTGCCGCGCTAACGATCGTTTTCATGAAATCGTGCGCGCGCGCGTGTGCCCCGCTCGAAGGAACGTGTGCACGCCCGCAGGAAGCCGGCTTCGAAACGTTCACACCCGAGGCCGAATTCTCAAGGTCGTTGCACCGGGAGCAGGCTGGGCCTGCACTTGACGCGAAACTTCCACCGGCGTGCTCCATTCACGCCCATTCTCCTTTTCCCTTCTTCTGCCTCTTTTTCTGCCTTCCACCGTTCTTCCACCTCCCATTTCTCTCCGTCGTTCTCTTTTCTTTTTTTTTTTTTTCTTTCTTCCTTCGCTCTATTCTTCC
>NW_006263473.1:113745-118539 GCF_000469605.1 Apis dorsata
AACGTGACAGAACGTGAAATTGGATGTACAAAGTATATTGTATCGAGATAATTATGGGTTATTTATATATTTGCGTTAGACGAAACGAGACACGAATAGAACGAGTGTATGTATCATATCGTTGTTTTGTCTCTGTCTCGTATGTATCATCACTCTTGTATATCATCTATTTCGAAATTTTTCAAACAATCTTTTAATCTTTACTATATGTATTTATCAATTGATTAAATAAATCGATAGTAAGTTATATTTATTGAAGAAAATAGGTATTATTGTTTATTGTAGTATATGTTATTTCGAAGTTTTATATCGTGATGGATTACGAAGATAAAAGAGAACACGTACTTAAAAATAGCTGTTAGATCACTGATAAATTCACGCTTTGCGTTAAATGACAATTAAAACGAGATCTTTTATCGACCATCCTTTCGACTTTTGCATTTCTTTTCTACAGTATAGGAAAATTTATCTGAATTCTAAACTTTGATTAACTGCGACACTAGCGCCACGTGATTATTAACTTCTGATGCTTATTTATTCATCTATTTATATATTATTATTTATTATTTTCGATTTTGTTCTTGATTTTTTAATTTTCAAATATATTTAAATTATTATATTTTTTTTTTAATATAACAAAGTTTGATGAGTTTGATTTCTGAATAATTTGTTTATAGTTATATACCGTGCAAAGAGAAAAGTCCAAGATAGAAAGGTACGTGTTTACAATTGATTAACAAACAGGAAGTAATTACGCCTGCACCATCGCCGGTTATTATTCAAATACCAATACAATTACGTACACGAGCCATTGTTTCGCAGAACCTTCCATAGATTGATTAAATAGCAACTATGAAAAATACATAATACACCTTCGAACCCATTCCACAAATGAAACATCCTTTCAATAAAACACCGATTATATCGAAATAAATTTACCTCTTATTAGAATAAAAATCATCTTACTTTAATTTTACGATATAAAAAATTAATCAACCCATTAATTTTACACGTTAAAAGATACAAATAAAACAAATAAATTCCTATGAATTTTAAAAATTATATCTATTCTCTAGAAAAAAAACCATCAATCTTATTTGAACAGATTCGCACACGATCAAACATCTTCCTACACTTATACCATTTTACCATTCTATTGTATGAAAAGCTAATTAATCTGCACCCTGATTTCCTCCTATTCCTTCATTCCTATTTCCCCACACCGTCTCACGACTTCTCTCCTCTTCAGATTCAATCGATTCACCACAAGTTCACGACATCACAAGTTACGATCTAACTTTCATTTAACGCACGGGATAATTTGTCAAAAGCAGGTAGTAAAAATTCTAGATTGTAGAAGGGAAGGTATTATATACAGGGTGTCCGAAACGAAATAGATGGAAAACGAGTATCTCTCGGTGTTCCATTGCAGCATTAATCCTTGGCTGGACAAAGAAGAGAAACGAAGTTCGAAATTGTTCGTTCGAAAAAATAAATTTCTAACTTCCACGTTCATCGATTCTTTTCCATTTGTTTTTTCTGCTCCACAAAATCAGACTTTAAATTTTCTTCCTTAGTACATCGTTCGAACACCTTGTAGCTTCGAGCACCTGCTACGACATCCTATGGTGCTCACGAGAATCCCATAGACCGGTCGCACCTAGCTTCTTTTACTCTCCCCTATGTCGTCTCTCTCTCCTATTTCTTCACGTTTGAAACTCGTTCCTCGATAACACAAGCGGATCTTTAATGGCCTCATTCAATGCTGGCTGGTCATCGACAGTGTGTACCTTCTATGGGGGAACCATAAACAAATATCTCTGCGTGAAATTCTATGGAAAGTGGTTTCTTTAGGAATCGTTTTTTTTTTTTCTTATTTTTTATTTTTTTTTCTATTTTTTTCTATTATACTTATTTTAATTTCTTACGTATACAATTATTTCTACATATTTCATGCAAATTGATCGATTCGATTAATAAGTTGTTAAAATTAATAATAATAATAATAATTTTGTGATTATTGTTATATATGGAACATTTTTCTAACATTTTAAATAAATATAATCTTTTAATGAAATGCAAAATAAATTTTTAAATATAGTAATATATGTGAAGAGGCGCTTTTGGAGATTCTAGAGTCGAAACAAACGCAGAACATGATATGCAAACGTGTCGGTTCAGACTTGTTTATGAAGTTGTAAACAATTGAAGTTTTGCGCTGAATAGAGACAATTCTATCCCTGTCGTATCATCCTCTTTGTTTCTGTGTCCTGCTTCATTTAACAACGAAAAGAAACTTGAAATATTTTAAATTATTGTCCTTGTCTTCGTAATCGCAAGCCTTACGCTTTTCTATTTTAAGATCTCGATAAAATTATCAACCGCAAATGCGTCAATAATAGAAATACTTCAATTTTAATTAACAACAAGTACAAAGTGTACGATATTACACGAAAAAAATAAATATTCTTCTTCTCACGTTTCAGCTACTTGAATATTCATCTATTTTTTTTCTTTCTTTTTTTTTTCTTTTTTTGAATAACCACTCATTGTAACCACTTTCGTTCGACCGATATACATATATTTATATATACATATAATTATAATTTTAACCTCTTTAGCTTATCCAGTTTCGTTTTGATGAATCACCATCTAAATATTTCGCTATCACGCTTCATTATTATTTTTGAATTTCATTTCTGAAACGTTTTGTTTGCAATTTGGACAAGAATTCTTAAAATATTTTCGAACGTTTAACAACGTGCTCGAAACGTTGCACGGTCGGAATATTTTATAAATATCTCGGCATAATAAGATCGCTCGCGCGATTACAAAACGCGTGAAAAAGTTTAGAAAATTAAATGTTTTAAAAAGTTTATTTAAAATTTAATCTTAAGGATCGAATATTAATTATCGATAATTCGGAAAAGAGGTGAAAGATTAAATTTATATTTACGAAATATCATCTTCTCGATATTCCACTTTAATATTTCAACGTTCTCTTATTATTTTATCGCTGTTGCATTAAGCGTTACCGTGCTGCTCGAGTTACCACAACGCTTCGATTCATTTATTTTCCCTCGCCCGCATTTATTTTCCCGTCCCGCCGTTTCTTCGATTCCGGTAAAACGCGTTTTCGGAGAAATACGAGGCCGCAAACTCTGTTTTTAACGAAAACGATGCGATCTTTCGTTGAATCAACGGAGAAGATTGCACACGCGTTATAATAATAAATTGTGTCGGAAAAATAATAATTGGATCGTTTTCAAAATTTGTATTCGAAATTTATTATCAATTTATTAAAAATTTTATAGCTACTCATACTTTGTATTCATTTTTTTCTTCTTCTTCTCGATATATAATATCTTCTTCTACAAAAGTTATCCGATTGCTATATTGATTGCTATAATATATTTTCGAACGATTTCGCGACGTGATTAGATCGAAAATGACACAAAGAATCGTAGGAGGTCTTGTAACAGGTTAACCGTTGTAATTCATATCCTGTAACACGAAGAAAATCGTTTTCACGGCGTGAGTTTTACGAGCACCTTTGGAATATACGCGGCGTCATGCTTGTTCTAATAATACAGCTAAGTAAGAGCGTTACATATTCGAAACACTTGATATTTGCAACACGTACGAATTACCCGCGGTGAACGTATTATACCGTGGCAATAATTGATCGTTATAAAGCAAATAAATAACAAGCAGGAAAGGAAATAAAACTTGTCCCGTATAATTAATACATATAGTTCAATAAGCTCGATAATATAACATTTATGCAAAGAAGAATTATATTATATTATATTATCCAAAAACCTAACGTCAAACTCTCGAAAATAATCGACTTAAAATATCAATTATAAATTATCTTATTATCGATCAAATAATACATAGAAAAAAAAGAAAAGAGACGATCGTAAAAATGAAAATTCACCCAAGGCCACGTAAGGAGGATTAAAAATAACACGGACGTTCCCGGAATTATCCCATAAATTATTAATTACGTTTAAACACCTCGTCAAACCGCACGCCATAACTCGTGGATTCGATTACCATAATAAATCCAACCCTAATCACCTTCCCTCCTATAATGCGCGAAGAACGGAAATCTGGTCGAAAGCGAGGCAACATGTCGCTTCGAATATTTACTGGAGGCTCGAATATCGTCACGTCCCCCAGGTGAGACATCCAAACAAGGTGCAAAAAGATTTGTATGCCGCCGCGTGGCTTCCTCTATTCAATCGAACACGGCCTCCTCTCCCCCCTCCATCGAGAGCGGCGCGCCAATTTATATATGGAAATCGTCGCCATTGACGCTTGTAAATAATCGGGACCCTGTGACGCGCGAGATTAAGCCGTGATAATTGGACTATCGTGTATATATATATATACGTAGCTCGGCCCCAAGATTATTTATCGTAACACGATTTATCGTAACGTGTGGTATGTACGCACCGATACGCGATGTACGCATGAATCATGAGACTCTATTATCCACCGTCTGCCTCCGTGGAGACGTCCTTTGGATAATGCAAGTGGGCCTGAAAATAGCTGCGTTCGTCATGGTTGCTGACGACACGACGGTGATAGTGGGCCTATGAAATTTCGTTGGGAAATTATATTTATTTATTTATTTATTTATATTTTATTATTTATTTATATTATTTATTTATTTTATTTTATAAATTATATTTATTTCGTTGGGATTATATTTATTTGTCCAATTGTTTTTCGTTTTTTTTCTTTTTTTCTTTTCTTTTCTTTTTTTTTTTTTTTTTTCGTGAAACG
>NW_006263473.1:118836-132107 GCF_000469605.1 Apis dorsata
CGACGTGGTTATTGATCACGATTATATTATATTGTAATATTGCTATGGTATGCTATAATGAATGTTGTTTTTAAGGTAAAATAAGGGTTTTTGATTTTTTGTTGATTGCGTTTGATGAAAAGTATTAAAAAAAAATATTATAATTTAATATATTGATTTAAAAGTTATGTATAGATCAGTTTAAATATAAATTAAAATCTGATTCGATTGTGATTCAAAGTTAAATTTGAATATAATATAAATCAAATTAAAATTTATTAAATTAATTAATTAAATTCAAGCTCAAACATGGTAAAGGTTAATTAATCAAAATAATAATCAAAATATTTATATATTTATGAGTTGTTGGCGATTTATAGAATATTTGTAATAATATTAATTTATCTGAGTAAAATGATCGGTATAATATTTTTTTTTATTATATTTTATTTATAGAGTATTAAATATGTTCATAAAACACAAAGAATCAATTCCAAAATAAATATAAAGATTAATATACAAAACGATTGAAACTTGTTTATTAAATTATAAACAATTTGTTAAAATAAGTAGTAGATAAAGTGAGACAGATAGAATGACACAGAGCGCCGTTTGTGGCATTGTGGTGTAACAAAGATAAAGCTGTCTTTCTTTCTGCTTCTGCTTCACTTTATCTAATGCAAACTTCAATTCCTTACAATTTAATAAATAAGTCTCAATCGATATTTTTATGTATTAACTTTTATATTTGTTTTAGCCTCTAAAATCGATTCTAATAATAATAAAAGTTGATATATCAAAAATGCAATGTATATTTATAATTGTATATTTATAAACACAATTAATATTTATAAACACAATTAAATAATGATTTTTTTAATTTTTTAATTACATATTGAATATTTTATATTTTTGCATTTTTTTTCTAGTTTTTCACAAATGCATAAATATTCACAGTTTATCAATGAGAAACAGGTTCTCTGAAAAATTTTTTATGTTCAAATAATTACGAATAATGGTATACGAGGAGAAATACAAGGTTGTTTGCAATGTAAGTAGGTTGGTAATTATTATGGTTGAAGGATTCTTTGTTTGATTTTGTTATGTAGATTCATAACCTGGATGTTAAGAGGTGAAGAAAAGATATTCTTTGCAAAAATATTGAAATTTTAAAAATAATACATTTGAATAGCGATATTAACTAGAAGAATTTCTCCATTTAATTTTTATATTTAAATTTTATATATATATATATAGAAATCAGAACTTTAGAAATATAAAATTACTCAAATATTAATTAGAGATATTTATTTTTTGAAACTTTTTATATAGAATGAATTTATATGAATTTATATAAATTTTTAATATAATGTTTAATATTTTAAAATACTGCTCTGCAGTAGATTTATAATGTATACTTAGAAATAACATCTTTTTTTGTGGTATAAGCGTTTTTGCGATATCAGCTTAGGAATTCTCCGCTGAATTTTATTATGTAGATTTATATGGTATAGTTCTAAAAATATAAATTTTTTTTGTGGTGTAAGCAGTTAAGTTGAAAGATTTCTCTGTTCGATCTTATTATCCAAGTAAACTTATATAATATATATTATTTGTTCAGTAAATAAACTTCTTTGTAATATAAAATAATATTAGAAATCTATTTCTTTTCATCGATATTATAAATTTTCCTATTCGACTTTAATTTGTAATAATAAAAAGAAAAAAAAAGAAAAATCCTTGATCAAACATTTGGAAAAAATTCCAAACAAAAAAATATGTTAAAATTGATATTTAACAATCTATGTATAATTTTTTTTTATGAACACGATTAATTCTTCTTTATCGTCATAATTAATAATAATTGCTGTTATACACTTCTCACCAATTCGTTTTTAATTAGAGAAGATTATGATTTCAAAGTTAATGATATGTTAAAATTTTAATGGATAAAAATAATTTGAATAATCGCATCTCGAATAATATTTTAGCTTTCATATTATTATTTTATAAAAAATTATTAGATAAGAGTTTCCATTTATGAAAAATTTTACACGAAAATTTATATAAATTTTAAATTTTATGTTCAAATTTTCTTTACAACAAATTTTTCTTAATCATTTATGTGAAATAAGTGAACATTATTAACATAATTTTAGAATTAAAATTTTATACAAACTACAAAACTCAACAGAATTTAGAGAACATAAATAATTATTAGTGTTTCAATTTGTCTCTGTCAGAAACTCTATATTTATCTTTTAAAATATCTTAGTTATGAACAAGCTACTGAATTTATTAACATTATTTCAAGGATATTATTTAAAAACTATTTAATGTAAACATTTTTTTCACAAAAAAAATTCCAAGAATTATCGTTTAATTATCTTACTATGAATTTTATTTTTCATTTTAAATTTTTGAATAAAATTTATATCCAAATATTTGTTCAATTTTTTAAATAAATATATGATATAAATGAATAAATCCTAAATACTGCTCCACTTTAAAACGATTTTATCAAATAATTCCGAAAACCGTAATTCATTGATCCAGATACAGAAGAAAATATATCGTACATCAATGAATTCGTGAAAGCTATCGTAAACAGGTTGAACCTTCGACAAGTTTCCATTTAGGGAACTTTTTTCGCCATCGTTACAAGCTTGCCGTCCAAACTGTATGTATAGAGGTGTTATAAATTCTGCCCTTAATAAAACTAGCTTTATGCAGAACAAAATAGTCTGTTAAAAAGAAGCATCGATATCTCGCATGAATTTTCTCCTCTTCTTTCATAAAAATGAAGAAGGAAAGAGGGGATATTATAAAAAATATAAAACAGCGAATAAACTCGAAACTTCCATATAGCGCGTTTCCTAATGGTTAATTAAGCTTACATTGAATTTCCTATTCGTCGCTGTCGTTATATTATGGTTAATGAGTCGGTCATTCCAGCTTGAACGAGTCATTGGGAATGGCAGCGGGCCTAACGTGCCAGTGATTTAGCGTCCATAAAGTTTGGGAGTCTATTTTTGCCTCCTCCTACTTCATCATCATGAAGCGAGAAGAAATCTCCTTTATGCTCCTCCTCTTCTTGTACACGCAGCTTCCGCGGCTTAGAAAAAGAAAGAAACGGAGATAGAAAAGGAGGAGAGAGGGAGAGAGATAGGGAAAGACTTCTTTGGCCCACTTGCCGTGACTTGACTCGTCGAGTCGAGACTCGTTGCACTCGGCTCTGTGTTGAAACCAGTCGAGTGACGTCACGTATAATTAGTTCTTTGATTCTCTCTCTTTCTCTTTCTCTCTCTTTTTCTCTTTCTCTTTCCTCCCCCTTTTGCCCCTTTTCCTCGCTCCCAATCCCTCGAACTCTACTATTCATTTCTATTCCAACAATCTTTGTCGTTTCTGTTCAGTGATGTAATTGAATCAATCTGGAAGATTAGCAGTTTTAGATTTTGTTAATGAAAATTGCATGATCGAAGCAGTTTTATATGACGATTATTTAATATACATTGTAACGAAAGAATGTTTAATGAAAAAAAGTAGTTTGTATCCAGGAGAATCGAAATCGCATAGTAATTCACGCGTGGAAAGCGTTTATCTTTCCGAAGATATAGTACGTGTCGTATAGATATTTCATCTAGGGACAAATTGCTTGTTGTCGGCAATTCCCTAGTGTCAACTAGTAGAAACATTTCTTCGGTATTTAATCGCTCGTATCATCGACAATGTTTTCATACGTTATTCGTCACTGTTCGTATCATTGACATCTGTAAAAGATAGGTTTAATTAATAGTTTTAAAAAGACGATCATTGAAAGTACCAATTTTCCCTAGAGTGAGAATAATTTACCTCGTTAACAACCTCGGGAAACAAAGTAATCGTTTTGTACGGAGAGAAACTGTTGAATCGTTACGCATGTTCATCCAGTTCCATCGATCATTGTGCAGGCAGAGAGTTAATTAAACAGGTGTTTTTCCAAGTGCCTACTAAAATGCCATCCGGTTACGCTACTGGATGTCCCACTCTCGGCTGTTTCTATTCGTCTTTTTCTCGCCTAAGGAATTCCCTCTTTTCCGTCTCGCTCCAGGTCTCTCCTCAACAGTTCTCCCCGCCACGCTTATCTCGTCGTGGCTAAAAATAGACCCTGTCACGGCCATCGGCGACATTTTAAAAAGTTAAAGCCGCACAAGCGGTCGGACGACGAGCTTCGGACCATGCCCACGAACGAGCGAATTAGCGCCTCCTCGAGAAATCGCCGTTGACCAGTGGCGCCTCCTCGTGAACTTATTCCGCCTTTTACTCCTCCACCTGTTGCTTCCTATGAATTGTTTCCTCGATCGACTCGGTCGGTACGTGAGAAATGCATTGTGCATTCTCATCGACCGATTCGTTATATTGCAGGACGAGTATAGAATAGATAGCATCTTGTGGGATTTTACGATTATGTTTGAATTATAGTAGTAAAAAAAAATACATTAGCAAAAAATTAAATTGATGAAATCAATAGGAATTAAAAGATAATTTTCTGCTATTTTTTTATTAATTTTAATTTCTTTTGTTGTTAATTTCATTAACAATTGTTCATTAACTAATAAATCCCTAAGATTTTAAGTATATTTTCAATACAATAAAATGAAAATATTTTTAATCTCGATATTTTTATAGAAACGCAAAGAAAGGTATAAATCATAATTATCAATTTTATTAGACGCAAAATATAATGATTCACACAATTTCTCATGTTATTGATGCTAAATTTATCGATACACTATCTGTGTATTGAATGACGTTCAATAGGAGATAACATTACACGTGATAAAAGATTGACACATGTTTATCAATTAAAATATTCGTCACGGTAGCGTTATCTTCATTTCATAAAAATCTTTGTAAGAATATGAATATCTTTATCGTGCATGACGTATCGTGCGTGATCTTAATTTTTTATTTTCCTGTTTTGAATAAATTGAATCTTTAAAATATTGTATTACTATTCCATTTAAAGAAAAAAATTTTGAATAATAATATTAAATTTTTAATTCGTTCTCAACTAAATTGTCTTCCATTCGCACATTCATAAGTTATTCGTTAAAAGGACATTCGTTATATCGATTAAATTAACATAAAGAAATCGATACTTATTAATTGATTTTATATAATCAAGAAATCTAATTTATTCGCTATCTTTCAAAAATTTATTTTCTGAAATATCTATTCTTTATCTATGGATAAAAATATACGTTTCTCGATAAGCCAAGTTTAATAAATCTTTACAATTCAAGATCGATATCAATCGTAATTCCCAACGAATGTCAATACATGTTTCTTACACGTGTAATTACACGAGGGAATATTTATCTATGGATAAAAGATTTCATAACTCGTGTCGAAACGAGGCGATACATGGCCCTGGGCATCCCTGGAAATTATTCTCACTTTAGATATATTAGTAAAAGTGACACGGATAAATGGAACGACTTCCTTTCTCCCACCTACACGTGAACCTTTGAAACATTACGTAACATTTGTTGTTCGAGCTATTAGCAAAGAGCATAAGTAATTTTTCTCGAAGAGATCTTTTCTTCGACCTCGATCTATAAAAAAAATTAGGATCTCTTATTTCATTTTTTTATTCCTCGATTTTTTTTTATCTTTCATCGCAAATTGATGATTCGAAAAAATTAAAAGGACATTCAAAATTTGGAGAAATTTAAACTGTGACTTTTTTTATAGAAATTATAATCTACGAGATAGAATGAGATAGCTTTATTTACACTAGATGTCACATCGTGGCGCGCGGTGTCTCTCTATCTTCATCTCGCTTTATCTAACGCAAATTTCAATTATTTAGAGGTTATAATAAATAAAGCTCAATCGATATTTTATATCTCTTTTGTAATTCTTTTGGTTTTTAAAATTAATCCTACAAAGATATTTCATGAATATATTAATATCTAAATTTCTTTTTTACCACTCAATTTTCAATTTCATTGAAATTTTATAGATGTCATTATATTAATACTTTTCAGTGTATGTTATAAAATAGATATAAATAGACTTGAAGCATTTTAATTTTAAATCTTTTAATTTTTGATTCGTCACTCTGATAATAAAAATCATCCATCTTATAGAGATGTATCGAATAATATTGAATAGAAATTTCATCCTCTCTTTTATTTCATTTTTAAATGTGTTACGTTTGCATTTATCAAGGCCCTTTCCACTCTCTGAACCACACTTTTTCTAAATGATCGATCAAGGACATGGACTTGTTCGTACGTATTTTATTTCTCGCATCAAGTGTGTCGCTTTCGCTTTTAAATTCACTCGGCAAAAAAAAAAAATGTGGATCACTTTTACTGCTATAATTTTCACCGCTTATTTCGTTCGATAAATTAATAACTTTTTCTAAACAACGGATCGAAACAAACAACAAAATAGAAAAATATAACACAATTAATTTAAGAATCATTCAACGTGTTAAAAAATTAGAAAAAAGTTGAAAAATTCTCGAATCCATATAACTAATCCAATGATAATGCAAGATTGAATTCGATTCAATAATTCAATATCAATATCAATAAAATCCGTTGAAAAACAAAAATCGATAATCTCGCGATATTTTCATCGATAAAATGCATATCCAACAAAAAAAATCGATCCGTGTGACAATAAAATCATCGATTACGAAAATAATCTCAATTTCACGCGCGCCTCGAAATCGTACAAAGAAGAATAAACACAACGACGAACAAAGAAGACGAAAAGCTGGCACAGAAACAATTCGGTCTGAATACCTATCGTTTCCGAGAGCAACGAACTTTATAGACTGGTAAACTGATTCCAGCTCGTACTCGCGTTCGATATTCACACGCGTTTATCGCGCGGAATCGGCACTCGTCGCCATAAAAATAGCCGTCGTTTTCATTAAACCGTTATCGTTCGCATACGTGCAACGGGTTGGCGCAACCGTTCGACCGTTCGAAAACGAATCGATTTGCTACCAGCTCGATCGTAATACGCGCATCTTGGCGTTAAACTGGCCGTAAACGTGCTACGTTTTCCGCTTCACCAACTGTGACCGAAAGAAAGATCGAAGATGGAATTTCTTGCGTCGATCTTCCTCGTCAATGGGAACTCCTCACCGTGCTGTGACTATTGTGCTGCCCCCGTTCTCATGAAAATCGACTGGAAACGCTATCGTAGGAACACGTGGAAGAAAAAGTGTGTAAACATTTTCATCATTTTATTATTTATTATTCCAGTTGAAATTAATGGGATTATGAACGGTTACGTAAAGAGAAAGCAAATTTTTTTTTTCATCGATTGCATTTAGTTGCGTTTTCTTAGATATTACATTAAGCCGAGTTTACATTGGATAACTTTCGATTAATTCAAGCTGTTCAAAATACAAAATTCGATTTAAAATTAAGATTAATTAAGAGTTATCTCACATATTTGTGTACAACTTTAGACTTTATATTGTGTCGTCATGCTTCTTTCTTTTTTTTCGACTATCGTACTTGGGCAATTGTGTCCAAAGTTATATTCGCTTAATCACACTAGTGCCCTCTTGTACAGAATTGAGCAACTAATCGTGTTAGTGAATTAATAAAGAATAAGTTGTAGATTATAGGTTTCTTTTTAAATTTTTATGACAATTCAGATGTTATTCGCAATATTTATCGAAGAAAGGAACAATTAAAAGGTTAACAGCATAAAATATAAATTATAAATCCTTTTTCTTTGGATAAATTGAATTAAGATAAATAAATTATCTTACAGAAAGCACAATAGAATTCATTAGATGAGCAACACAATTTCTATGTTTAAATTATTTTCTTGTTATCAAGGAGATAAGGAGAAAAAATGTACTGTACGAGTTACATCATACTCGTATATACAATTAATTTAATTAATTAAATTAAATTATAAATATACGTGTGTATTGTGCGAAGTATATTAAACATTTAAAACGTTTCTTTGTCATCGAGATAGGTTCAATTAATTTAAATAGAATTGTATACATTTATTGACTTTTAAGTTTGTTTAATGACCTATAATCTTAGTCAGAGATTTGCTTATTGACTTGTAGCTTAATTGATTAAATGTTTCTGTGTGTTTGATTAGACTAAATTAGCAATATCAAGTGTCTTTTATCTAACAGGATGAAAGAATAGCAATTGGATCAATTATTTATAGCTTCAATATCAATTTCATAATTTATGATGGTTGAATCATTTTTAAAAAAAATTTAAAATTAAGAAAACTTAAAATTAATTTAAATTTCGAAATTTAAGTAAGTTCTCTTCTCACTTTACGGAATTCATTCTGTATGTCATCACTAAAATTTGAAAAAAATAATCTTTGCAAAAAAGAAAAAGGAATTTCAAATTTAAATTAAAATACTTTCTTATGATTCAACGATTATTCTACGTCAACTTCCAATAATAGGATCGCGATAACAGCCAAAACAACATCGGTGCAACGTTAAATTCTTTCTTTCGTCCATCGTGTGATTCAACCTTGATGGTCAATTAATCGTTTTCGTCATCACAGAGAGACGAGGGTGGAATAAAAAGACAGAATAACAAGTTTCTATTTGCACTTTACATAAAAACCAAAGCAGAATTTTTAAAATTTTCGTCGAAAGTAAAAATTATGATAACATTTAATTTCGTATATTATATTTTACATAATGTATCTTCAGAAGTGTCCACTTCAAAATTTGGATGAACCATAAATTCATTTCTTAAATATTTCCCGTAATATCTATGTGGATATTACAAGATTCACCTTGATATTAATAATTTTCTTTTTCATCGTTTCAAAAATAAGGAGAAAAAGAATCTTGAGAATATCTTTTTGCCATTTAAACATTTTTCAAATAAAATTCCATATTTATCAAAAGGCTACGCCAATGTGTCCGATCACGATGGATACGTCGCGTGCACGAGATTAATTTAACCATTTTATATTGATGGACCACGCCTCCTCGTTTGACCAAGTAAATCGACGAACCTCTTCCCTCCTGATATTCTGTTCTCGCTGATTTCGACAACGAAATCCGAATGGAAAAAAGAAACAATCATCTATCTCCTTGATTCGTCTCTAATATTTTTTCAAAACTGTTTTATCTAGAAAAAATTTTCTCGAGAAAAAATTTATCTTTTCTAATTTTAGAAACTACAATTTCTACAAACCAAACTCTTGTCTCGATTCATAAAACCTTCATAACCTAACCTCACTTCTTTAAGCTTCGAATTACCAAACTCTCAGTGCGCGCATGGGTATACATTAGCATAAATCGACAAAAAACGACGCTGTCAAATTTCCTCTCCAACAAACGCACCAAATGTGACTAATGCCAAACAATATGCGCACGCATCGCGTATGCAGTCACGCACAAGAATCCTCGACCGATTCCATTGAGCAAATTCGTCCTCATCCAAAGGCGCTTGCAAAACAATGCCGGATTCGCTAGCATCCCGCCTCATCCGCGCATGCGCGGCCGTGGTTGCGAAACGGAAACGCGAAGGTTTCGGCGGACGCCGTTTAAATAATTCAAACGATACGATTCCCGCAATGGACAGCGTGTGTTCGAAAGGATCGTGGCTACGTGCAAGTGGCCGCACACAATCCACGTCACTTATACACCTTTGTGGAGATACGTGTACGAAAAACGAGGCAAGGTCTCTCTCGTTTCGAGACCACGTACATCCTCGTCGGAACAGTGCCAGCATTTTTCTGTAAAACATTGGGTTTATGAAACGTGAATTGTACTCTTTATGGGCGATAGTGTATGTACCGTAACTCGTGAAAAATATGATATATGAAAAAGTTACGAAGGAAACAGAGGCAATTAAATTATTGCGATAAATTGAGATAATTATTCTTTTCAATCGTCGCAATTTTTTAAGGTATTTATTAAATAATAAGTAAGAGAATTTTAATAATAGTTACGTTGCGTTTATGTAATAATATTCAAGGAAATTAATTGATTAATTACACATATTATGTACTTATTTATTTATTTATTAAAATTATCGACTTGTTCTACTGCCAATTCAATCGAAATCATCCCTGTTCCTCTTAGTCTTAATTATATTTTGGCTTCGAAAACATGTTGGTTATTAAAAATAACTATATGTGCATTTAACAGTATGATTATTAATTTTTTATATATTAATTCAATAACTTAATGCGAGTTTAAATTAATTATTAATTATAAACTTTCTTCTGGATCAAAGTGATCAAAGTGACAAGTAAGGTTATTAATTAAAAAATTAAATTTTTATATATATATAATTTATATGTCTTGTTAATTAATTTTTATTATTTTCTTTAATAAGAAGAATAGAAGAATACCTCTATTAATTATTTATTTCATTTAAACGTATTTAATTTTAATAGAATGTAACTTATTTATGTATTTATTGTTATGAATATAAATAATTTTTAGTTGCCAGTTTTTAATTTAATAGAAAATATGTATGATCAAATTACGTCGTGACATTCGAGAAGCAATAAAACGTTTTATTTGAGTACATAAAGAAACAAATATAAATATATATTTCTTTCTAAAAATAGTATCAAGTAATTGCATTCGTCCAAGTAGGAATGATCATAATTTTCTGTCAATGATTCGTTTTTCCGCAACGGGAGGTTTCGTAATAAAGGAAAAAAGGAAAACAAGAAATAATCAGTTGAAAATTATGTAGTTACGTAGCAGTGATGAATAATAAGCTGTTATTTATTCGTTAAAAATAATTTTTACTCTTTTTATCATTTTATAAGATTCTTGTATTTTCTTAAATCGTCACAAAAATGAATCGACTCGATTTCGTGACGAAATTCAAGATATAAAAACGAAAATTCTAATTTATTTTAAAATTAATAAAAATATAAGAAATATATCATTTTTGTATAAAAAAAATAAATTGTAACATATGTAATCATATATGTAATCATAAACATATATTTTTAGATAATTACACATATTTTTTTACATATATATAAACCTCGCATATATTTTGCATATTTTAACATATTATATAATTGCAATATTTACATTTAATTATATTTAATAGGAATACTAACACTTTGAAAAATACAAATCAAAAAAAGATATAATTTGTCATAATAACTTTGAAATTACATCCACTTAAACCATTTCTTTTATTTATTTTAATCTTTTATTTATTTTTATTTACTTTAAAATTTAATTGTTTAATTTTCGTTGGCAAAGTTAAATTTTTATCTAACAAAATATCCATTATCGTCTATAATTATATCGCAAAAAAATTGCATCTGAAATGAATTAATTATGATACGATAAATAACGAAAATTGGATAAAAGTTATTTTCATTACGAATTCTTCGATTAATAATTCGAGAGATCATAAAAAGAAAGCGTCATGATTGCAAAATCATATTTATGTTTGTGCAGTGTAAAAATATAGATTGATCGATGATTCGTCTGATGATTCGTATTAATCATCGTCATTTGATCTTTATGAAAATTTATTACCAATTCTCGTTTTCTTTCGAGCATCGTATTAAAAATAAATACAATATCTTCTATTTGTGTCACAAACGCGTACGGAAGATGCATTTTAATTAACCCATCAGTTTTATCTCCGACAGGTTTTTAAACCGTTCCGTCTGATGTAAGATAGTTGTAATATATTGTTGTGTACCACTAGTATAATATACTACTAGTAGAGTAAAAATGATCGCTATCTTACTAAATTATGGGTTAACGTAGGTCATTATGCAACTTAAAAACGTAATGTCCATTGTGATTTTTGTACGTTGCAATTGTACATGTTGCAATTGTTTTCTTGTTATTTTTTTTTTTTAATTCTACATTTTCATTTAGTAGATTTAATACTCGTGATATTTTTATATATTTACGATAAATATAATACTTTTAATATTTTTTTGATTGCACATTTTCAACAATAATCATATATTTGCTTTTTTTCTTTTTTTTTTAAGTCTTTTATAAACACCAAATCTCTTCCCTTTATTTTAACTATGTTTTAGAGAAAATTTTTTAGTTTACTTTTGGTTCAATAACCTTTTAGTCTCACTTCAAGCTACTGTCAGCTTAAAAATAAACTAAAGAAGATGGAGATGTTAAGAAAATTACTACATATAACTCACCGAAACGTGACATTAAACAAATTATTCTCCGAATAAAAAAATTTTTTAAATTTTAAATTTCTTTTCTAAATTTACTGCGCTATATTTGTTCTAAAGCTTCGTTAGAATCTAAATATATCCGAATAATCTTTTTTTAAAGGAGGAGCAAGAAATTATCCAATTATCTCTTGCAAAGTTTAAAATCACCTGACAGATATTTGTCACTCGTCTAATTTTAGATTCAATCTATTCTCAACGAGCGGCTGGTTAAAAATTAGCATTATTTTAAATTTCTAGTGGACAGGAGTTATCTGCATTAAAGTCAATGAAGCAACTCCTCGCCTTTCTTTTAGCATACGCAACATCCAAAACAGCCCAAGTTCGTTAACCCTGTATAAACGGAACGTTGTCACATAACTGATCGTATCCTTTGCTATTCTGGTATTCTAGACAAGTATTATTACACCATACACCTTCGAAAGAACAAATATATTCCACGATTTATATTTATTTATATATATATATATACACACATATTGTTTTCATACAACAATTTTAAAGTAAGTAAGAAAATTATAATTATATCTTATTCCATTTAATTGATGAATGAAAAATCTTAATCTTAATCTTAAACTTGTGAATAACTTGAATATTTTTGAGAATATTTGAAGGTGAGGAAATTGAAATTGAAAAAAAATTAGAATTCAAACATTTTCTATAAATACGTGCAATTTATCGATAGTTGGCTTTACTATACGCGTCATTTATATCCTGTGTGTTTACATTTATTAAACATATTTGCATACACGATCGGAAAAGTTGTTTGAATGTTTCTGCTTCTTCCTTATTGTCCTCTTGGAAATATTCAATGTTCAAAGTACCCCAAAGTAAACATTTTACATATTCCTCATTAAAAATTATTGTTATTTTTTTTTTTTTTGTTCCACGGTAAATATTATTAAATCCTACGTCACATATAAAGGATATTTTCATTTTTAATTGCTTGAAAGTAGCGAGGATTTTTCTAAAATTTAACACTCATTATTAAAATTACAAAAATTGTTATTTTTTTTTATTAACCACGGTAAATATTATTAAATCCTACGTCACATAAAAGATATTTTCATTTTTAATTGCTTGAA
>NW_006263473.1:132234-132447 GCF_000469605.1 Apis dorsata
TGTTATCCCCGGTAAATATTATTAAATCCTACATCACATAAAGCATATTTTCATTTTTAATTGCTTGAAAGTGACAAAGATTTTTCTAAAATTTAACACTCATTATTAAAATTACAAAAATTATTGTTATTTTTTTTTTATTAACCATGATAAATATTATTAAATCCTACGTCACATAAAAGATATTTTCATTTTTAATTGCTTGAAAGTGGC
>NW_006263473.1:132669-145570 GCF_000469605.1 Apis dorsata
GGCGAGAATTTTTCTAAAATTTAACACTCATTATTAAAATTACAAAAATTATTGTTATTTTTTTTTTGTTATCCACGGTAAATATTATTAAATCCTACGTCACATAAAAGATATTTTCATTTTTAATTGCTTGAAAGTGGCGAGGATTTTTCTAAAATTTAACACTCATTATTACATACAATTCCAACGTTACTACTACTACACTATCGAATATAAATATCGAATACATTTGATATTCTAAAACAAAATTACTCAACGAGTCCCATTTATTCCGTTATACTCGCATACTTATATATTTCACGACAATTTCACAACGTGTTGCAGACAGATATTTTACTCAAATTTCCTCAATCACACGTTGTACAGACACATCCACAATAATACATAACACTATCGATCGAATACCACCTGTTAACCCATCCGCCATTCGAAAATGGGTCGCGGGAAAAATCGGTGAAATTGTGCGAAAGAAATCGAAGGCCGGTCACGAACGTTAGAACATAGAGGCAGCCAGGTGAAAGGGGGCCTTTTTCGAAATACGCAGATCGTGGCCAGGTCGACGTTGCTACGCTGGGTTACATACGCTAACGCGTTCTGGCTTCGAGGAAGCGCGAGTCGCGATTATATCTCAAAAATAGACTGTGCGCGAACACGGAGTTAGTCTCGTTAGTCTCTCGCCCTACGCGGCCACGGTAGACCACGGCCTGTCTTTTGCGCCTGGTCCTTTCGGATCAGTTTCGCGGAGGACCTTTGCGACGTCGTCTCTGCGTTTTGTCGCTCGCGTTTCTCTCTTTTTTTTTTTTTTTCTTTTCTTTTCCTTAATTTATTTAAAACCGTTCCGTCGCTAATTTTGATTGGAGTTCGATCATACATGTCTCTACGTGTTCACATATATAGAAGAGTGGAACAGTGGTTGTGGTGTTGAAGTTATTGGGAAATTTTGAAATTTGAAAAATTTGTGTTTGTCAAATCGGTGGATCGAAGTAATTTAAGTTTTATCTTGAGAATTGTGTTTAAGTATGGTATTTGAAGTAATGAAAAATTTTAATTGGGATTAATGTAGGATTCGAGGGAGAAAGGGTGGATTATGCGTATTTTGCATATTTATTGAATTTACCGAGGAAAAATTTGCGTAATGGAAGATTTTGAGAGAGAGTGATGCGAATTTGATGAGATTAGGAAAGGTAGATTATATATTTTGCATATATATATATATATTTTTTAAATGATATGGCTATATTTTGGAATTTGTATAATGAATATATTTTGAAGTTAAAATAATGTAGATTTGAAAATTAGGAAAGAATTTTTTATAATTTATCTTGATTGATTTAATGAACAGTGATATCGTTATATCGTTTGGATTTACATATTTAAGGAATAGAAATAATAGAAAAGATTAATTACAAGTATAAGAAGCGAGGAATAGCGAAGAATTTTTGTAGTGGAAGAATTTTTGAAATTAAAATAAGAAGTAGATTTGCAAATGTAGAATTTCTATTCTATGAATTTTAAACGATTTAATGATGACAATGTTGATAATGCGTTATATGTTTTCACTTATATGGTCGAAAAAACAAGTACAAGAAAGAAGTGAGAGATTTATATGATAAATTTTCTGAAATTTAAAATTAGATAAATTAGATAGATATAAATTTAATTTGAAAAAGATAGAATTTTTATGTCGATTTTTGCTTTTTGATTTTTATTTTTTGAATAAGAAGAAATATAAAAAATATATATGTATATATAATTTTGAGAACTTTGAGAACTTAAATATAGATTCAAGATAATTTAGAATAGAAATGGATAGATGTAAATTTAAAGAAATTTTTTTTTAAATGATATGGTTATATTTTGAAATTTGTATAATGAATTATATTTTGCAATTAAAATAACGTAGATTTGAGAATTAGGAAAGAATGATAATGAAATAAAAATAATGTCTTGAATAGTATTTGCACAAAAATTTTTTACGTTGAGATATAAACAAATTATTTTGATATTAAAAGATTAATGATTACGTGAAATAGAGTGGAAAATTAAGAACTTACAAAGGGAAAGGATTCACAATTTGGTTTCCGTTTTAAGTATGTTGATAATAAAACAGTTAAAAATAGAGATGTTAAAATAGACAGTGGAGATATCTCAGTGATGGAGGGAGAGAGTTAATGATTATTTTTACTGATCGAATTTACGGTTGGTAATCTGAGTGGTGATTTTTGATACTTTGATTATATCTTCAAAGAAGATTTAATAATGGTTACATTTCACGTTTCACTGAATTTACATTTTGCTTGAGCTATGATGATAAACATTCATAAGAATTTTATCGATAATTATTTTTATGAACGAATTCATGGAATTTATTTCATAAATTAATAGAATCAATTTTAATAATTCTATTTTTTTATTTATATAGAATAATTTTTAATACTTTAATTTTGTTCGTTATTTGATATATAAATTAGTTGACATTTGATAATTCAATTCAGTTCGTTCAGTAAGTTTTAATAACGAAGAGGAATTAATTATGCTTAAAAATTTTTTTATCTTTCGATCAAAATATTTTGAAATTCAGCAAATTTGTTATTGATTACATTCCAAGTTTGAGAAAATTGGAATTGAAATTGGAAAATAATGTCACTCGGATAAACTGATGATCAAATATTAAAAAATATCAATGAGACAAAATTTAAACTTGATCCTGGTTTTTAATAGCCTTGTACATATTCTTTAGAATTTTCTAGATTCGATCTCCTTCAGGCTACTTAATTTAAGCAATTAAACCCGATCACGACTTCATCGAGCATTCGTCAAATTGCTTTTAACAAACGAATCAAATCGTTCACGTGAAATAAATTATCCATCGTTATTTTCGATATAAAAAATAGAATCGAATTGTTATTTAATTAAATAATAATTAATATTTAATTAAATAAAATATGGAACAGTTGTGCATAATAAATACATTAATTTATCAAATCTCTACATCAATAATCTTCTTCAATTTGCTTGTAATTCGATTATTTTGCATTAATTTATTATAATCGAGAGGAATTGAAAATAATTTTAACCCGAAATTAATCAATTTGTATTTTTTGAATATATGTCGTTATCAATTACACATGTGTGATTACGAGTGAATCTTATATCAGATTTGCGCCAAATTAAAAGAATCTATTCTTAGTAACACTCGTAACTGAAGGATAATGTAAAATAGCCAGAGATTAAAAGTGAGATTAGGTAATAATATCATAATTGGGTAATTGTCCCAGAAATTGGTTAACAATCTGACAAAGTTAAAATTGGTTAATGATCTTGGAAAGATAAGTGAGATTGAAGGATAAAAAATTAAGAAGAAAGAGCAGGAAATTCGTAATCGTTTTTCCCTTTTGCGAATTCTAATCTAAAACTGCGTACGTTTCATATCAAGCGAATTATAACGCTTATAATTAATAATTAATAATTAAATTAATTTCGTTAAAAAAAATCACCTCGAGTTGCCAAACTAAAATACCATCTATTTAATAAAATAATAAATAAAAATATTTTTAAAAATGTCGAAAGGATCGAAAAAAATCAATTTTTCCAACAACTAAACAATTTCGCAACATCCCTCGTTTCTTCTCTCCACCCTTATTAATCGCCCAATTGCGCAATTTTATATATATAAATAAATATATAATAATCATATATCGATTCTTAGAGCAATTAAATAGACATTAACTATCTCAATCCCGTATTAACATACAATTAAGTGAATCCCTTTTCCCGTACGAGCTCACACTAATCGACAGTCATCATCGTTGAGAGAGCATCGAGTTCTTTCGAGCAAATCTACCGCCTTTCTCGTTAGTTCGACGGAGACTCTTACAAGTGACGGTTCTGCGTCTCCATCGATCGCGATCGATCGATCCAATTCGATATTTTCGTCACCAATTCAACAAACATCGATCGAAATGAGAAATATCGTGCGATATCCACATTCATATCTGTAAATTATTAAAAGAAATTGTGTTGTATCTAAATTTTAAATTAATCGAAAAGATTTAAAGAAATTAATTAATCCAATTTGCAAAGTTTCTAATATATATGTATATATATATATATATGAAGTGAAGTTGTTTGTTGTGTGTGAATAAAGAATGTTGAATTGTGTAGAAGGATAAATTTAAGAAGATTGAAAATTTTGTGAATTTTATTGATCGTTTTCCAAGATCGTATCGAAATGGTGATTGATGTGACACGTGAGATTTCGTGTGAAAATAGTGATATTTTCGTAGAAAGATAAAGATAAGGGTGATAACAATTACGTCAAAAATAATATTAGATGATGATTATGAAAATCGTAGGTATTTATTAAAAATTTGATCGTGACCAGAAATTGGTGTTTTTCGTTTGATTCGAATGAAATTTTTTTTATAATTTAACAATCTTATTATATTTGGTTATTTTGCTCGATAAAATTATTCCATTTATTCAAATAGATCGAGGCAATTTTTAAGATCGAAATGATTCTTTAAATTTTCACTTGCATGTTGACAAATTAAAATTATCTGTAACACTTCCGGATGTCGATATTTATTTTGCTCGAATCATACACTCGTCGATCGAAATAATTTCAATGTGATTAATCACACGGTTACAAAGAAAAAAAATTATTTAAAAAATAATTCTTTATCAATTGTGTAAAGTAAAAAAATTGGAAAGCAATAAAATAATTTTCCAAGTTTATTTTCGTTATAAAAGAATTATTTATATCTATATTTGAACACGTTAATCTATATATATTATCTATATATATATATATCTAAGTTTCTTGGACAAAAGTAATTATAAATTTATCGTATAGCGTTAGTGAAGTCCAATTATTAGAGGAATGAATATAATTTAAATAATTTTGAAAGCGAACTCTATTCTATTCTTGCTTCAAAATACAAAAGGAAGGCTGACAAGACACCAACCAGTCGTCAGAAGTGTCGATCATTATTATTCCACGGTTATTTTCGAAAGTACGTATACCTACTTCGATTCTATCAGAGAAGCTCAAGAACGTTCGAAATTGCTATTACATAATCGGAATACCTGGTATCTTGCTGGAACAAATTGATGTAAAGAAAAAAAAAAATAAAAAGAAATAAAAAAAAAAATTAAAAAAAAAAGAAAAATCTTAAAAATCTTCCATCAAAACGGCCAATTTTCTTTTCAATATTTTTTTTTTTTTTAATATAAATTATCAATTACATAAAATGTGTAGTATAATAACTTAGAATTTACTTCCTTATCAAAACGATTGATTTGACGCATTGCGATTTATTATTGCATGGAATGTTTGATCTAAAGAAAAAAGATTTTCTATTATTTCTAATGAATTTATATATATCTCGCCATGTTTATGAGAAAAATTAATGAGCATATTCTGAATATTATTGAAACAGCGTATAAGAAATTTTACTTTAATTCGATTATGAGATTCGAGCTGACATTCGATTCAAAGTCATGAGCGAATTTCAAAATAAATTATCGTAAAATCGTGGATTCTAGATCTATCGATCCTACAGAAGAATTTTAATAATCTTTGGAAAGTTCTGTTCTTTTTGCTTCCGCTTAGATCTTTATCTATCTAAATTCAGATTTATAGTTCAAGCAATATTAATTTCCTTGCAAACGATAATAACATGTTCATTAAACATGGATGGAATTGTCCCAAATTTTTCAAAATACGATTCAAATCAGATATACAACTTTATCTTTAGCAGATATTTTAATTTAAATTTGTTTCTCAGATATCTTGAGAGATAATACATTGAAGGTTTTAATTTATGATGATATTTTTATCTATCACGATTCTTTTAAAGTAGCTTTCCATATGATCGAAATAATTCGATATTTCTTGAATTATTATTGTATGACGAAATAATCCAATAATTTTTAAATTTTAAATATTCAAACATAAATTATAAATCAGTGAAATATCAATCTATTCCACTCAGAATCACCAATCTTTATAAATGTCATTTTATTAAAATTTTTCCTAACAAATTATTATCGCATTAAAATAACAATAATAATACGTGCAGAGTGAAGAAGAAATATAAATGATTGAGACGATTCAAAAACTCATCCTCCAGTACAAGCTTAAAAAAAAAGGATATCAATTACACATCAAAAGTGATTCAACGAAAAATAGAAACCATCAGTGTAGAAGTAGAAGTGTACAAGTTATATAAAATCAAATTAAAATAATTAAGGAAATTTCAGTGCACATGTACCTCCCTCTTAAAATATTCCAAGGGCGAACGAATTATCTATTAAATTAAATAAATAAGAGATATTTCCCAATCATGGATTCGATACGAGATCTAAAACGATTGCTGTACGAGAGGACAGAGGCGTTACGACGTCGCGACGAGGTGATCGAGATGCTCGAAAAAGCTTTGGAAGAACGAGATATTACCATTCGATATCTTCAGAACGAGATCGACAAGTTCCGGCAGATCGTCGATTTCAGCTTGGCCTCCACTGGCATTGGATCTGGCCAGAGAGCCAAGAGACAGGCAATTTCCGCCGAGCCTCTTACCAAAGACACCAGGGTAATCGTGAAGTTTCAGAAACCTCAAAGGTACTACAGAATTCATCGGTATAATATTCGATTATATTTTTATTCTATATATTTTTCAATAGAGGCATCAAAACATTAACGATAACAATCATTAACGTCTTTGGAATTTTTGGTAATTGCTTAAAAAAGGGAAGGCATTATTTATTTCGATTATCTTGAGATACGTTATCAAATTCAACATCCTAATTTTGTATCCATAGATATACATAATTTCGACACTGTCACTCTCAATACACTAAATTTCCTCAATCTTTTTTCAATTTTACAAATATAGTGTAAATTATATTATAAATTATATTGTACTAAATTATAAATATTTATTTTTCGTTTATAGGATCCATCAATAACTACGAAAGTTTTAATAAGTTTTCATTTTTTAATTTTCTTAATCTATTAAATTTAATTTAAGTACTTTTTTTAGACCTCGATGATGAAATGTTGTTTTTACGTTAAGCTTTGCTAAAGTTTGAAGATACAACTATTTCAGAGATCAAATAAATTAGCCGCTCTCGAACACAGTTGATCGATGTTTTTAGGTAACGTTTAAGTTACTAGAAGTGTTATCTAGTGACATCTATATGCATCGGTGACAGATTAGCGTAATATTATGCATGTTGCTTCTCATCTTCCTACGTATCTTTCATCATAGTTTATTTATACACGTTGATATTCTTTAGATTAGTATTTATCTGTCTTTTTTTAGATTGCATTATTATGTATCCAGACAATTTTTTTCTCTTACATTTGCATAAAAATTCAACTTCGAAGAAAAAAATAATATAGAGATATTTTTAAATCGTTTTTATAATCTCAGAATTTTATAGAAATAATTTTATAGAAAAATACTAATATTTTGTTTAAAAATTTTTATAACGATGCAGATAACTACAATTGTAATTTGTACTTTTAAAATAACATTACTAATAACCTCGATGCAATATAATAATAGCGATAATAGTAATCCGTTATTGTTGTCTTCGAAGCCAAGCCAAGAAAGATCGATTCAATGATCAAGCATAGAACTATTGTAAGAGTGAAATTTAGTTATGGTGTTGCGCAATTTTCAACTCATGGTTTCACCTGTACAAATCGCGTTACAACGAAAATACGTGACAGGGTGTTACATTCAGACTATTTTTAATGCGCGACACGTGGCTTCGTTAACTTCGCTTCGTGTCGTTTCTTAAGTAACCTCTTTCATCGACGAGCTATACCCGATTCGTCCTAACTTTCGCGCTTCCAAAAATTTATTTTTATCATCGTACCTAAATTAATTACAAAAATTCTACTATCCCAATTTATTTTAATTTATTCTAATTTTTCCAAAATTATCGAAATTCATCGTCCAATAAATTTTTGAAAACTTAAAATTAATTAAAAAAAAAAAAAAATAATTAAAAGATTGCCTTGTTAAAAAATATCGAAAAATACAATCTGACACGAGTCCATAAATATATCCAAGGATATTACATAAACATACGCTGAAACGTAATTTTTAATAGAATGAAAAATCCTATATATAAATCCAGCGATAAATCACAACGTATTTTGATCAAATTAAGATCGATTAATATCGTACAATTTTACACGTTATTTATCAAACGATTTCACAGTGAAGAAAAGAATAAATTCCCGTGGATATTCGGTATTAACGAAGAAAAAAAATTTTATAACAGCTCAATCAAACAAAATTCTAGGAATCCTCGTAGCAATTTTCGCATCAAGCGGCTACGTAAGATGCTTAACGTTACAAGTTGACGTTAGGATGGTAATGCTCGCATTTATTCTCCGAGTGAAACATCAAAAGCACCGAACTATTATCACACTGCACCTGTTACATTGCTGTGTGCCGAGTAAGTATATACGGGAAGATAAGTAATGTGGCCGTACCTCAAACTCTTGTGTCGTATATTTAGAAATGACGACGCTTTTATTACACTTTCTTAAGTTTATTTTTGATGATTAATTTGATCATCAATGGAGATGACCTTGATGTTGTGGATCGTTTGATAACCAAAAGTGTGCGCGCGTGTGAAGTACTTTTTCTTTTTTTTTTGAGTATTTTAAATTCATATTCCATTCTGCGATTAATAATAATAATATATGTACTTAAAGATACTATAGATTGTCTAGAAATAATTTCTTATTTGGATCTTTTCGTATTACAAATTTTGATTTTATGATTTTTATGATGTTATGAATTATGAGGATATGATAATACTATTATTTTAGTTTACATTTAAATTCATATTCCATTCTGCGATTAATAATAATAATAATATGTACTTAAAGATATTATAGATTATCCAGAAATAATTTCTTATTTGGATCTTTTCGTATTGCAAATTTTGATTTTATGATTTTTATGCGAATTATGATGATATTATTATTTTTAGTTTACGTTTAGATTATATTTTTGTTTTGTTCTCTTGAATGAAATGAACAATTATTGAAAGTATCTCATGTTTCTTTTTTTTTTCTGTTCATAGATCTCGTGAACTGATCAAAGCAGCCATTTTGGACAATGACTTCATGAAGAACCTCGAGCTGACGCAGATCCGAGAGATCGTGGATTGCATGTATCCTGTTACCTTCTCAGCTGGTTCAACCATCATACGTGAAGGAGATGTTGGTTCCATTGTGTATGTTATGGAGGGTGAGTCACAAATCTGTCCAAATTATATATTTTCTTTCGTAAGGTGTTGCACAGTTTCATTTATTACCATATAATTTTATTATATGGTATTATTACTGGTATATTCACTGGTATATTCACTTACCCATATAATTAGAAGAGAAATAATTGAAATTAATTTCAAAATTCTATTTTTCTTTCTATATTATCTTAAAAAAGAATTTTTAAAAAGTTTGTATGCTTATTAAAAAGATGTATTTTATGTATCTCTTTCTTTAATTAAAAAAGAGTCCCGTTACAACGAAAAAGTATTATAAATTAAAAAAAAAAAGTAAAAAAAAAAGAAACAATGATGGAAATTGTATTGATTTCATTCAACGATTATAATGAATTCCTTAGACAAAGTTGTCTATGATTACACTTTTTCATACGTTCCGGTTATAAATAGTTAGATGGCCATGCTTTAATGAACATGGGCGGAAAATCATCCATGACAAAGGAGTTTCATGAATGACGGAATCGTTACGACTGTTAATCTTCCTCGCATCGTACAATTTCAGTTTATATTCACCAAGTCGAACAACTCGAGGTCAACCATTGTTGAGATCGTATAGTGTACTGTTACGTCCTCTTGCGTCGTGATTCGGAAATTTCTTTGGCTTTATATAATTCCATTGGATTGTTTGTTTTTTTTTTTTTTTAATATCCTTATAAATATATAATATTTACAATTTTTCTTATTAATCGTAATTTATTAATTTAATTATCCTTTATGATTGTCACATTTTTCGATTCGTAAAAATTATTAATATGAATATGAATAAATTTATCATTTTAATTAAATCACTTGATTTTTTGAGTTATTATTCAGTGCTGAAATGTGAAAAGTGTTTAATATTTTTTTAGAATCGATAAATATAATAAATCGGAGTATATTAAGTTCATATTTTTTACAAATTGATTAAACTTAAATTTCGCGTCTTTTTCCACTCCGATGGTAAAGAAAATAATTAGCTCACAGAAAGTAATCAGAATACGATTATTTAAAAACAATATTGAAATCATTTTGATCGGAGAGAAATTCCCAATAAGTTCAATTTGAATCCACGGTGCAAACTATGCACCGTATGATTCATCGTTCTTTACAGGAATCGAATGATTCAAGCTTTGCCTTTTCTTCCGAAAAACCGGTTCCCGTAGCGGTAGTTATAAATAAAATGTTGCTGAAAATACGACGCATTCTTTCGAAATGATAAGAATCAGCATTTAAGTAAATTTCGCTCCATATTTCGCAAAATCGGTCCAAAACATCCATCTGATATTTTCCAATTTTTAAAATTTCTTTCTGGAATTTAATTCTTGCTTGTCATGGAGTGAAGACAAAGTTTTAATATTGTCAAGAAAATATGGGTAAAAATTTAATAATTGATTTTATTGTATTTTATTTTATAAAAAAAAAAAATGGAAAAGAAGAAAACATTTAAATATTTTGAAATGGAAAGATATATGTTGGATTTAAATTAAACGTTAGACGAAGTGAGACGGAGATAGAATGACACGGTGCGCCGCCGTGTGGCGCGATAATGTAACAAAGATGAAGCTGTCTCACTCTAACGCTATCTCTCTTCACCGAAAGCAAACTTTAATTACATTAACTTAATAAATAAGTTCCGTGCAAAATTTTTGTATATCAACTTTCGTGTTTCTTTTTGCCTTTAGAATTAATCTATGAATATTTATTATTAATATACTATATATTATATAACATTTATCATCTTAATATCTTATTATTTTTAATATGTGTATATTTTTTTCATAATATATTTATATTTGCCTTTATTATTATATAACATTCATTATTGAATGTATAATTTTCTTTTCTATTATCAATAATTAAAATATAATTAAAATATTATTAATATATATTACATCAATAAAGTTTTTGTTTTTATATTTCATATATGTTATATAAACTTCCAATATGGTTATAATATATTTTATTGGCAAGAAATTTCACACGAATATTTTATATGTACAGTCATATAGAGTTTCATTCTCGACGAATTTCCTTTTACTTCCGGTACCGGTTGAACGCATTCAGACGTTTTGCGCAACCAGCAACGATACTACAATTAAATTCGAACGTAATGGGTCAACGTGTAACGTAATAACGTGAATTTTTACTTTATAATGACCACGTTATAAGTCAACTATGTAAACGTGTAACAATTAACGTCGAAATGCGATTACGCAAATTAATTATACAGACATCATTATTCAACGAGAAAAAAATTTATTGTTATTAATACGAAAAATATAAACAAAAAAAAGAAAAATAAACGAAAAAAAAAATTTTTTACAGCGTAGGAACGTTTATTTATAGTAACGTATACGTATAAAAGATAATTTGTTAACTGAAAGAAGATTGAAATAACTTATGATATACAATAATTTATCTTTAATTAAAGACACGAATGATTTCTTTGAAACGATTGATTTAATTTCTAAGTATTTTCTTCTTGAATCAATATTTTGATAATTATGATATATAGGATAGATTAAATTTAATGTATTAAATAATCAATCATACATGATATTATAATTATATACATAGAAACGAGAATGTTAAGATAAATTATTTAACAGCAATAATAATAAATTTATGTCCTATTTAGCAAAGTAATATGATTCATTATAATAATTATTACACTTATCAGAATAAAATTGAATATCGTGTTCATTACATAAATATCAGACATATGAATAGACATTAAATCCTCGAAATAAATCCTTATCTATTCTAATCAGGAAGAATGAGAACCAATGGTCTTTCTCTCGGAAGTTCGCATACTGTAATAGCATAGCAATTAATACTATCGATATAATATTATTTATAAGATTGTTCCGTGTCATAAAATGTATCAAAATAATTGCATTAAATTATCTATGATACTTTCATTAACATTATATTCTCTTTTGTAACATTTTTTTCATATTTTTATGAAAAAATGTACATGTATTTTATAGATCAAAATATTTTGGACAAAAAAATTTTAATTTTATCCTAAATTGATACTCGTACAGGATCAATAAAAAGAAGAAGATAGATTTTGATATTGGAGTTGTTGATCGAAAAAATCAAATGTAAAAGATTCCACAAATAGAAAATAATGACATAATGAAAGGAATAAAGGAAGGAAGGAATAAAATAAAGTACAAATAAGTATCGAGAAATCATTTTCAATCAAGATTGCTCCACTTTTGCTTGTATGTGTTCCCACTATATCTGACAAACATCCTCTGTATATCTCTTGATCTTATTCTCACAATTAGGGTATATTATTTCACTGTGATTTACAAAGGGTAAACAAATTCAGATAAAATGTATCTAGTATATCTGGTGTACTTCTCTTCTCTATATTCTCTTATCATTAATCCCTTTCTGATTTGTATAACCTAATTTTCAAGTATACATGTAACGAACCAAAAAAATAGAATTTTTTTCATAAAGAATGATATTCATTTCCTTCTTTGAAAAAATTCTTTTCTCAACAAAAATTTTATATATGTTTCTCGATAGAATTAATAACTTTGTTTATTAATTATTCACACAAGTGAATATCTTTAAGAAAAAAAAAAAA
>NW_006263473.1:145676-149846 GCF_000469605.1 Apis dorsata
CGATAAATAGTCTTGTAAGATAAATATTATGTATATTCGATATTCAAACGAACTTAAATACAATGTATAAATATAACGAGATATAACGCGTTATTTATATCCAGTATTGTGCCGAATACGCGAAAATTTGTTTTCGATAAGAGAACGAAAAAAGAATCTGTGTGTTTACATATGTATGCACTCGTTCGAATTCCTAAATAACAAAAAAATTCTCGTTGCATCATTCTCGAGTCACCCGGTACATACGTGGGAGTGGTTGCACCGAGAGGAGGCACGCTCGGTTGAGAGCCACTGTCCTTTCTCTCGCGAACAGCGCGCGTGGTGGGGCGATCGAGAGCCGGAGAGGAAGGGAGTTTCTCGTGTGCACGCTCTTTGCGGGCGTACATTTCACCAGTCGTGAACGCTGTCAGTGAGCGTCAGTCTCGAAGGAGTGGTCCTGCCAGTGTCCTCGTTCGCGTCAGGATCTCCCTTTGTGCGAGGACACCGTTTCGCCCGAACTCTCCGATCCCTCGGTCGAAAATTTTCTAAATTCTCGCGCGCGAGTGAAATTTCTCTCACTGACAAAAAAACGCGGTTTTCGTCGCGTCCTACGATCCTACTACCATCGATCCCTCTTGCGCAAGGGACGATCCATCATCGATCATCCTCGTTTCTCTCCTCCTCGTGGTGCACTCTTGCTTTCGAAAAAAATTTTTTCCCTCTCATCCTCGAAACGTGAATACTTGTTTACTCTGACGAATAATAATATTCTGAATCGGCCACGAGAGGATTAAGGATCGAAGGGATTTTCGTGGTTGGGATGAAAAGTGGTTGGAGGCTCGATCGAGGGAAAAGCGGATGATGGAAATGAATGGAGGAGGCACGGTGTGAAAGGAGCGAGGAGAGGCGAAGTCGTGGTGGCCGTTCGTCCGTAGGATCGATGGACACGATTCGTATCGGAAGAAATCGAGCCGGGGACTAAAAATAGATTGCGTCGTTGTTCCGCTCCGCGCCAGCCTGCAATTATTCCGCTCGAAAATCTCGCAACTCGCAATTTTCCGCCGACTGTCGGCTGTCATTTGCGCTCCGCCGTGAAGCATGAACCGGCGAGGAGTCGTTGGAACCCTTGGAAGGACGGTGAACCCCACGATTCGTTTAAAAACCGTGCACCGGCTGAGATTCACGGTTGGGACACGTGGCTCGCCCGTGTGATTTATGCGACTGGGACTGCGGGCAGTAGGATTTAAAGAGCTCGCAAGTTTTGACTCGGGGAGGTGACGTGAACGTCAAACAAGAGAGCAGGAGGATCGAGGAGGAGACGCTCATCGATCTTCTCTCTACGACTCTCTGGATAAATGCCAGATGATATACGTTCGTCTCCAATTTTGTTGCTGTGACAACTGAGACAATTCGATTTCGAGAAGTCGAGTCGAATATTTTTGACTTAATAAACGTGATAAGTTTGAACGTCTATCTATCGATTTGTGTCGAGTAGAACGACCCCTTGATTGATAATTTCGATCGATCGAAATCGAAAAAATGATTTTGTAGAGGTAATTAGCTATTCGAGAGCGTAGGGATTTGTATCCTCCTAGTGAAAAGTGCAAGTCGATGCTGGAAAATGTCCAGCGCAGTGACTCATACCCAAGGTCGTCTCACTGGACCAAACCTTTCTAACCAACGACCCGGAGCAACGGTCTGACGTTATATCTGATTTATCTGATTTAGACGAACAAATAATAAAAATCTCGACAGAGAGAGAGGGAAAATTAATAAACAGGTTTTACTCTTCGTGTTCGAAGAAAGAAAGAGAAATCCCATTACCATCTGATTTCATTGAACAAGAATTCATTTAAAACTAACAAAACGCTCTACGCCTCTTCTACTTCATCTTTGTTGATTCAATTTGTCAAGGATCTTTCATTTAAAAAGTAAATTCATATCCGTAAAATTAACAAGATAGTCTCTAAAATAGACGAGATCTTAAGGATTCTAAGAAGAGGAGAGACTAGGAAAAACTAACCTACTCCCTGAAACAAATATACTCAACTTTTCGTAAGAATTCTTCGTTTCGAAAAAAAAAAAGGAAAAAGAAACTCGATCGTTCTTGTACCCTTTTCGACTCGAACATTTTTGCTCGAAAAACGAGACGAGTTCTTAAGGATTCTTTGAAAAAAAAAAAAAAAGAAGGAAAGGGAAGAATCGTGAGTGAATCCAAGCCATGAAAGTGAGAAGTTACCCCGGCAGAGCAGTGCTGGAGGATCCAGAATTACTGTTGGACCCTGACGCGACTCGGGGGAGGGCCATGGAGCTTCTCTACGAGGCCAGTTGGCGAGAGTGTGGCGTGAACTGGACGAGCAGCAATGGAAGAAGCAAGCCTCCGTCGAGGGAGGACGAATACAGGCAACCTTACGCCGAGGTGATCTCCCAGCTCGAGGGTGTTCTTGGGGATAGCCGCGTTGGATCTTCGGCGAGAGAGGATTCGGAGTCGAGGAGATCGAGTAGCACTGGGACCAGTGACAGCGAATCGAGCGAGCTCAACCAGCCTGGAAATAACAAAGGTGGATTTCTCATACCGAGGCCGAGGCTGATCGTACCGGTTCACACCTACGCTAGGAGACGAAGAACCGGCGCCCCTCCTCCGCTCAGGAGGCGACAGATACGCGAAGGTATTCCTCAAAGAATTTCTCCTTTTTAACGAAATTTCAATTTTTCGCCATAATTGTTTAAGATAATTGTAGAAATTTCTCAAGTTTTATCTTTATATGTTTGAATATTATATATTAGAGTATTGGAAAGGTCGATTTGTTTAGATTTTTGGCAAGAGTTGTTTAAGATAATTGTAGAAATTTCTCATCTTGAGTTTTATTTTTATATATTCGAATATTATATCTTAGAATATTGGAAGGATTGATTGAATTTTTTACAAAACCTTAAGTTTTATTTTTAACGAAATTTCAATTTTTCGCCAGAATTGTTAAAGATAATTGTAGAAATTTCACATCTTGAGTTTTATTTTTATATATTCGAATATTATATATTAAAATATTGGAAAGGTCGATCTTGAATTTTTGGCAAGACTTTAAAATAATTGTAGAAATTTCATATTTTGAGTTTATTAATTTTATATATTCTTGGAATATATTCGTGGAAGAATCGATTCGAAATTTTCGAAAAAATCGAAAATTAAAAATTTGGCAATATAAATAAGTAATATAAATACATATGTTAAATTTAAACATTTATAATAATGTGAAAATATTTTGTTCAATAGCATTTCTGAAAAATCTTTTCGACGTCTCTTTTATTTACTTTGTTGTTACTTTTTAATTAAAAGCACAGTGCTCCATAGTACGTGAAAAAATCGTTGCAACAGTTAATTGAATGATGACGTACCATATTTGGATAGTCATAGGAAATCGCACGTCTTCTATAGGAAACGATCGTGCCTAGAATATATTTAGTATGCAAAAGATTAATGGCTTTAGAGACCCTTTTTTGGAAAGGTCGCGAGAATAACTTGTGAATAGATGTGTAGGTTGGATAAGATTGGATTCTGATAGATCTCTGTGAGGTTGGTTTTTATTATTGGTTGCTGTTTCGAAGATAATTGATGGAAAAAGGATATTGAATTAGATTTACATATCTCTTTTTATAGATATTCGTTCGTGTGATGATCGATTTCGTGATTTTCAGATTCTTAATTGATAATAAAAGAAAAAAAAAGGAAAACAGCGTTTATTTCGTAATAGTTTATATTGATAAATATTTTTGTTAAAGGTCGTTTGATCTTGTTGAAGAGAACTTAAAAATTGTTTATTTTTTAAATAAATACAAGATAACGATAAATAAGATAAAAATTAAAGATTTTAAATTTTAAACGTATAGATAAACTTACTTAGATAAACATTTTTAAAAAAGAAAATAGAAATTGACAAGCATTCTCATTTTTATTGAAGTTTATTTATTGAAAATCAATAATTGTGTTGAAATCTTAGATCATTTTCAAGTTTTGATCTCTTGCTTCATAAGTTTTAATGATGAAAGAAAATAATTATTTATAGATATATTTATCGTTAAAATAATTAAAGTGATAAATATATATATATATATATATATCTAAAAATATAACCATTCTCAGAAAGACATTAGAATATTAGAAACGATTAAATAAAAAAAAAAAAAAAAAAA
>NW_006263473.1:150136-152678 GCF_000469605.1 Apis dorsata
TGATAAGATGTCGAATTATCATTTTAAAATAATCATTAAATAATTACTTTCTATTGACATTTTCATAATCCATCTAATATCGTTATTAAGCAATCACTGTCACGAAGATTAACAATCTAATAAGAGTCTTGCGCAGAAAATATTTCATATAATTTATTGATTTCTATTTAATTATAGAGACTAATATACATATTTCCGTATAGAATGTAAAAAAATTGATTAGTCAACTTTCCTGCTGTTTCAACGATTAAATGAGGGTAGATTATAATTAATAATAATTGAGGATCTGTAATTCAACTTTTTTTTTCTCTCTCTCTCTTAAAGAAGAAGAATAAAGGAACAATCTTTATATGGAAATGACGAAAAAGTAACGACGATGATCCAAAAGTTCTTTGGTAAGATTCAACTGAAAAGGCAAAAGTTATATAAGGAAATGACTTAAGGGTTGATTTATTTTCGATTGATCATCATAATGGTTAAAATATTCTAAGTAATTCAGTACGTGATGGCCATTTTTGGCGACGATCCTTTCTCGAATACGTTCTTCGTGGAATAGATATCGATCGATTGTTCATTAGGTAGATAGGTCAGTGAATTAATTGTTAATAATTAACAAAATATTTATTTCGAGATTTTGCAAGTACATATATATCGAAGTTAAATTGTTTTTTCTTCTAAATATTAAATTTTTAATCGAAATAAATTTGTAAAGATTATTTATTAATTATCTTTTAAATAATTAATTTTAGATCTTTTTCTTTATGATTTTAAAGAATAATTATTACTGTCAAATTATATTTTATTTTTCGAAAGTAATCCAAAGTCGCGAAATTGAAATGAAAGAGACTTTATGGAAATATATTCAATGGTAGAAAATGTCAGCATTGTTTCAGAATCTAAAAAAAAAAAAAAAGGTGATGATAATCTAAAGAAAATGTGAACATCATGAACAATGTTCTAAAGATATTTCGTAATTGATTATTTTTATTAAATCATACAAGAGAAATAAAAATAGAATTAAAGTAAGATAAATTGAACTTAAATAAAAATACTATTTTTCGAGAAAAAAAGCATTGAATTGAAAAATACAAGAAATGATAATTTTTTATCAGAAAAGAATCATTGAAAAATTTTCCAGTGTGTAATAAAATTTCAACTATAAACTTCCTTGAGATTTAATTTTAAATTCAGATACGAATTAATATTATAAATTAATAGATCCTTATTTTCTTGATTACACATTTTTTTTATATAAATAATATACAATTGGATAGAAAAATCTTCTATTAATGTCATTGATAACGCTAATGTAATTGTTACTGTTGTTTTCATTACTTTTTTTTTCTTATCTCAGTCTTGACTTTATTACGAGTTCCATATTTTATTACTTTAGTTCCTATTATTAAAATAGAGAATAGAATTTTTTCAAGGTTTTGAAATATTATTGAAAACATAATTTAAAAAAAAATGCATAAATAGAGAAAATAAATAAATGTGCAAACGTATAAAGATATATTGGATATTGTAGTTACCAGTCGCGTGGCGCTAGTGTCGCTTCATTCCAACCACAATGCAAACGATTAACGGATCCGTTATATCGAATAGAATAAAATCTCGCGTAATTCAACAACAAAAAACGTGAAAATCACGCTCGAACATTCTACAATCAAATTGATCACGAATTGAATTGCATTGTATTTTAAACTATCTTCTTCTATCTATCTTTTCACGTTTATCTCCGAAGAGTTTATCAATTTCCATATTTTTTCCCTCTTTTCACAATGAGACGCGAGAAAATTATCTAATCAAAAACTTAAACACAAACCTAGACAGAGGACGTCAATTAGACGGTATACATATCCGCGAAGACTGGTTTACCACCACAGTTCGTTCGCTGTAGTAGCGTCTAGATCCGGGTCGAGTCTCGATCACTGCGCGACCGCAGCTTTTGTATAATACCGTGAAAAATATTTGTCCTTGATTCGATCGGGATCAAGCAACGAAATCTCAACGTCGTGGTGGACGATGAAAGTGAACCGCGAACACGAAACCGGAATTAAAAAATTGAAATTCGAAAAGGGGGAAATTTTTGTTTAACAGTTTAATTTCGAATAATATTTATCCATAATGGATAAATTCCATTAGGATGACTTAGAAGAACTCTAAAACATCGCGTATCTTATCGCGTATAATGAACTCTCTCTCGATCGTGATATATTTTATCGATGTAAAAAAAAAAAAAAAAAGAAAAAAATGCAAATTTCATATTTTTATTCAAGTAGAATATAAAATTATTATATTTTTTTACATTATACACACACTACACTGTGTGTGATTAATTCTGGCCTATCAGTGAGCGATCGTGAAAACTAGATTTAGGTCGGACGTCTCTATCGCAAGAGCAACGTTACTCAACCCTGTTAATGCTCCTATCTTTTAAACGCGAAAAGTGATTACTGTTGGTCGGCTAATCACGCCTCGTACATTCACATCGATATTTCTTTTTATCCTTGCAAAGAGGGGAAAAAAAAAAAAAAAAAAA
>NW_006263473.1:152926-155467 GCF_000469605.1 Apis dorsata
TCAGAAACATTGAAATATATATTAATATTATTTATCGTTAAAATAATTATACCGTAAGTAATAATAATTAAACTTGATAAAATTAATTACAATTGTGTAACTTAATTACCCATAAAATATATTTTCAATTCAATTATTGTCGATGAACATGTTCTCTGACCTTAATTCAACTTTAGAAATTATTTTCTTTTCTTTTTTTTTTTTTTTTGTTGTTGTTGTTCTTCTTCTCAGAATAAAATAATTTCTCTCGTTTTCATCGAGATTCACGTGTATCAGTTAAATATGTTAATTGTATCGTTCCGTATAAATTCTGTTTATATCATCTGCATACATATTATACACTTTGGTTTCACGTATCGCATGCGAACTTCACCACATACGAAAATCACGACTGGATTTAATACCCTACTATCTGGAGCACGAAACACGGTTACTCGTTAGCACAATTTTCCTTCGCCAATCCATTTTATGAGAGAAGCTTCTAACATCCTATCGTGCAGTTTTATTGCTTTTATTCCAACACGAGAGAGTTTCATCTGTTATTCATACGATCCCTCTTCTATAACTTTCACGCTTTTTCGAATCTTCTTCTCATTTTCTGTTTTATTTTTTTATTTTTCTTTTTGTTTTTTTGATTTTTTCCATCGTTTACACGCGATCATTGCCAGAGATTTATGTAGAAATCGGTTCGAAATTTGTAATTTCAAATTCTTCCAGTCTTCACCATGTGAAAAGAAAATTTTATATATTTTCTCGTTTCGGTCGTTGGTTAAACGATTAAATATTTACAATATTGTGAGATCGTGAACAATTAATCAGACAGTGATTTTTAATCGATGGAATTCTATGTTTACGATGAACATAGATATAAAGTGAATTTAAAAAAATAAATTGAAAAAAATATTCAGAAAATATGAATAAATCACATCTAGAAAGATACATCCTACGTAGTGACAGCTATTTGTCAATAGTGATAAGAAGTGATAAGAGGACTAACGCAAGTTCTTCTTTTTTTTTTTTTTGCCCTGGTTTCGTATTCAGTTACAGCCATCCTTGATAGAAAATTAAATTGCACAAGACAAGTGTTAAAATTAAAATTTTTTTTAAATATACTCCAACTTTCCAGATAATTATCAAGATTGTTATTATTAATTCATAAAGAGAAGTTATTAAAAAAAAAAAAAGTAAATATATCTTTTATTTATAAGATATACACGCAATCTTTTAAATGTCCAATACCTTGCCATCGTTTGGAAGAGTGATAGATATAGGCTGGCAAAATACGATTTTACAAGAAGTAAAATTGGATATGAAAGTACGTTTCGCTGATGAAAGTTTTCAGAATAATTATTCCACGGTGAGCACGAAAAATTACCCAAGTGTGACGTTTTCTTTATTATTAATAAAAGAAAAATTACTCGAAGATATTTTACAAATCTGTATTAAAAAATATATATATATATATCTAAATTTAAAAATCATTCAAATTTACTCAAGAATTTTTATTCCTCAAATAAAATAAACTTTACAAATATCAATTTTCTCGATTTCATTCCATTATATATATGCAATCTAACGTAATTAATATATCTTATATCGTTTCAATTGCTTCACTTAACCGATTCAATAGATATGATAATTAATGCAATACGTTAAATGCCTCGATTTTCTCACGTTTTTGTTGGAAGCAGAAGTTTTAATTGGAAATATCTGGTATAATCCGATGTCTTAGTACCACCATCATCGATGTTTCTCTCCTCTCTTTAACATTTTTTTTTGTCAACCAATCAACGAAGCTGAGAAAATCTCACGAGCGTGGTTCTCCCAAGGATGAGGGAGAAACCAATCTCATTAAAGAAACAGAATAAAACTCGAATGAAATTTTCAAAGATTCAAAACTTGGCTCGACAATTAAAAAGTAAAACAAATAATAATAATTGGCCCATTTAAAATTTTCGAGAAACTTCATTCTCGATAATTTATTAATTACGCTTGAGGAGGAAGAAAAAAAAAATCTCGAAGATTTTTCGATTAATTTAAATAATAAATAAATGCAATTCCTGTTTAATTTCTCCAATCCCTGGAGAACGAATAAAAATCGCAAAGTGAAAAGCGCTCACTAGGCTCTTACTAGTTAAACTAGCTGTTAATTTTTCAGACAGGCAGATGTTCGTCGATTAAGTAACTTGTTCATTGAAGAGTTATTGTACCTTATTTCATTCAACTAGATTGGATAATATTTACCGTCCCATTTGTCATACTACATTGCTACTTGCCTTTAATTAACGACAAGAAAAATGATTTTTCATGTATTGAAATGGAATTGAATTCCTTGTTTCGATGAAATCATTGCGACTTTGTTAAATTATTGTTGTACGAAATTATCGTCTCAATAATTATTTTTCTTACACTTTTTCCCCCTCTCTTTTCAAAGATGTTCCACAAGAATTACACTTAACACTTATTTGGCTATCATAAAAAAGGGGTTGTGAGTTACTCGATTACAAAATAAAAGGATCTTGTTTCAAAAAAAAAAAAAAA
>NW_006263473.1:155636-168910 GCF_000469605.1 Apis dorsata
AATCCAAGATGGCCTCTGACCACCAACAAGGATAGCAGCATGCAGCTGTCGTCCGAGATTCGAGGTTCGAATCGTTTCTCTCCGTGATTTGGTCGTCAAAGCCAGGGAAAGCAAGCTTGTTTCTTCTCGGCTATAGATCCTAATTACTTTCACGCTACACGCTAATTTGATGGTTACGTGAATGGAATACCACGTCGAAGAAATTCTTGAATGGCGCCGCTTCTTTGTTGGCCGACACAAATTTTTTTTCTGTTGAATCATTGTTAAAAGAAATATAATTATTTCAATTATTTATTTATACGTATATAACGATATATCCCTGTGTGTTAATCGTTCGAATATGATTTCAATGTTTAAGCATACAATGATATCTCTGTAAGTTGATGTTAATTGTTCGAATTAAATATTTTCTTCGAAGGAATCTTTATTCGTTTCGTTTAAAACAAAGAATAGGAATATTTGCACGGATTGCAAATCTTGTGTATGAATGTAACGTGCAAGGAACAAAGTCGCAAAGCCTGTATTTCAGCTTGGAGAAAACGTATCGATGATTCATGGCATGGACAATGCAATGGATTCCTTAAACGTGTTCTCGTACAGTGGCTATAAACTATTTCCCGCCTTCTGCGACACTGTTTTATTTATTATCAAACTTTACGAATCTCTTGCAAAGAGGGATAATAAATCTTTCTCTTGTCCATTCGTGTATTTTCAAAATTAAATATAATCAAAAAACGAAGAATATATCAGATATTTATTTAATCATATAAGGAATAAGAAAGGAAGGGAAACGTGGGAACAAATAATGGAAATAAGGAAGATTTTTTTTTTTTTTTCATTCTCAAACTGAGAATTATTTCCTCGATTCATTTTTGTGTTCTATTGTAGAAGAAGAGGATACCACTTCCATCATTATACAATTCTTGGATTATTGCTAAGCATTGCAGTGATGCTACAAACTTTATAATTATTTTTTTAAATAATAAAGACACGTGTCAAAAAAGTCCAATTCCGTTTCACAATGTTGCCAAAATGGAAAAAGAAAAGAGGATTCATTTTTGTGCTCTATTGTAGAGGAAAGGATATCACTTCTATCATCACAGAGTCCTTGGATTGTTGCTAAGCGTTGCAGTTTCATTGGACGCTTCACAAATACCTTAATAATAATTAGTGATGTAGTAATATAACGTGATATCAATGCTACAAAATTTATGATTATTTTTTTAAATAACAAAGACATCAAAAATTCCATTTTACAATGTTGCCAAAACGGAAAAAGAAAAGAGGATTCATTTTTGTGCTCTATTGTAGAGGAAAAGGATACCACTTCTATCATCACAGAGTCCTTGGATTGTTGCTAAGCGTTGCAGTTTCATTGGACGCTTCACAAATACCTTAATAATAATTAGTGATGTAACGTAATATAACGTGATGCTACAAACTTTATGATTATTTTTTTAAATGACATCAAAAATTCCATTTTACAATGTTGCCAAAACGGAGAAAGAAAAGAGGATTCATTTTTGTGCTCTATTGTAGAGGAAAAGGATACCACTTCTATCATCACAGAGTCCTTGGATTGTTGCTAAGCGTTGCAGTTTCATTGGACGCTTCACAAATACCTTAATAATAATTAGTGATGTAACGTAATATAACGTGATGCTACAAACTTTATGATTATTTTTTTAAATAATAAAGACACGTGTCAAAAAATGTTTTAATAATGATTTTTCTAAATATTGCTTCGTTGAATGCTTCACAAATACTTTAATAATAATTATTCGTAATATAATTTTAAACGTGATATCAATACTACTACAAGCTTTATAATTATTTTTTTAAATGACATCAAAAATTCCATTTCACAATATTACCAAAACATAGAAAAAGAAAAAGTGGAACGTTTTTTTAACAAAGAAGAAACCTATAATTCCAAATAATAATCCTTTCATTCAACCCATAAATCCCATAAATCCCCTCAACTCCCTTCTCGAACTCTCTTCTCCTTCCGCGAAGACGTGCAAACGTAACGAACAACAAACGCGATAAGAAACACGATGAGAGGGAAGGAGAGGAGGGGAGAGAGGAGTTGACTGGCGTATCCTTGACAACATACTCGACCCATCATCACGGCGACACGGCGACATCTTCGACATCTTCGCGTTAGAAAAAAACGTGGATCCGATTGACCCAGTTCAACAAACACGAATTCCCTCGATACATGCTACGCTCTCGTGCGCGTATGCGTGCGTACGTACGTGTGTGTGCTATATACAATTGAAAAAAAAAAAGGGAGAAGGGAGGGGGGGCAGAGGAAGAGAAAGAGAGAGAGAAAGAGAGGAGGCATCGAGACGATCCGCTTTCGCAAACTGGCTAATCAAGGTTCCCTTGTAAGCAGTGACGTAAAAGCTGTCTGCTCAAAGCTGTTGTACCACATACACAAGAACGAAAGGCCAGAGAGAAACGAGATCGCCGGGTTGAGTCGACGATAAGAGACACCGCTAGACCAAGTAAGCGGGAGTTCAGTTACGCGGCTTTCGAATAAAACCTCCTCTCACGGGGAGGTATCGTATGCGAGGCGTAAACTCTTTGTCCTGTTATGTCGTCATGCTAGGCGGTCGTCCCGTGCGCGCGCGCGCACGCACGCCTCCTTTGAAATTGTGATCCACTTTTGACGTATGGACGTCGGCTCGATCTCGTTTCTACGAGGCTCGTTCTATTTTTAGAGGCTTAATTGTAATTGTAATGGCGGTCCACTTATTTCTTTTATTGTGGCAAGGTCGTAAAATCGAAAGGTAGGGGGTTCCGGGTGACAGGGGCGATGTTTTTGAAAGAATTACGAGCGGACGGAGCGTCTTTCAAGTGGGGATGGGGATATATTGGATACAAGGTTTTGGTATATTCGTGAAAGAGATCGAAATGCTATAGGATAGCAAAGTGATGGAAATATTGATTTTTGTAAATTTTTGATGATATTAACTCGAGAGACGTCATGTTTGGTCTCTTTGGAATATCGCTTCGTGAATAAATTTCTCTTCTACGATTACGCAAATTGATTAATTTGTGTCATCATTTTAAGTTAGTAAGAAATTCAAAATTCAAAAGTCGAAAATCGTCTCGAGTTGTTGCAGAAAAAAGAAGCGATTAAAATGATTAATTTGTGAATAGAATATCATTGTGGTAAATTAAGATTCGGTTTCTGGAATCGGTTATTTGACAGAAATTGTGAGAAAGTCGGGAATTTTCTTTTTTTCAGAGTCCAAGGAAGTTATTAGATTGCAAAATTTGAAAGGACAAATCAGATACGACTGGGTTAAGTAGCAATCGTCCAATTTCAAAATAAAAACCTCTCACCACGGTTCATTATATAAATCGAAATGGAAAGTTTAATGAATAACACAACTGTGCGTATATTATTATATACATAATAAGTTACATAATAAGCTTGATAATAACAAATTTTATGTATAAATACGTTTGATAAGACGCTTTAAAAATTCACTTCAGAAATCAAAATTAGAAGAAAAAAAAAAATACATACATATATATATCTTATATATAATAAATTTTAATGACGTAAGTACAAATTAACAATTTCCTGAATTTTCTAATTTCAATTATAACAATTGCATTGGAACACTGGCAATCCAATAAGAGCCTCGTGTCTTGCGCTCTTATGTACATACACGCGAACATAAACCGGACACAGACCTCGAAGGAGAATTATCTTTTCCTTTCTTCTCTATTAGTTTCTCTCCTTTGAGGTCTCTGCCGGGTCAAATATAGCGGGTGGGCTCTTTTGTTCACGCCTCGTGCTTTGGAAACACACCTGGAAACAGGAGGTGCTCGAGAAACGATTTCTTTCGCGGAAGGAACATCGAAGGAACACCTGGGACGTGATCTCTCCCTGCCCCCTCTCCTCCCACCGATTATATTTCTCGAATGATCGAGAAATATCTTATTCTCCGAATATATATATATATATTCTCGAGGAATTCCATCCGTGGAAGAAGAACGAAAGAAGAAGAATTCAACAGTTGAAAAACTTTCAACTTGTTAGTCACTCGATGTTACTCTGCAGCGATGTTTGCAAAACGGACGATGATTCAGGCGTCGTCGAGCTTTTTTCGTTCGAGATAGTTGCGCCTATTGCGGATATATTAAAAACCCGATTCGAATCGGCGTCGATAATTTTCCGCGCGACATCATCCCTCTCCCAACGAAATGAACGATATATTTCCGATAAGTGCACGTGGTTGAACAGAATCTTCCTGCATTGCTGGTAATTACACAGTGTCTTGCGTAATTTCGATGGTTAGAAAGTTTATGCTCCTGTTTCGTCGGTTGGGTGCATGGATAATTGGTAAAAAATGGTAAAAAAAAAAAAAGAAGGGATTAAAGAGTTAAAGTAAAATTCTTTTTATGGAAATAAGGAAGAAACGTGTGTGTTGATGGATATTGAGAACAATTAATATCGGAGTTTTCAGTTTTTAGTTTTTTTTTTTTCGTCGATTGGATGCATGGATAATTGGAATAATAAAAAAAAAAAAAAAGGAAGCGATTAAATCGACATTTCTACGATACATGTACGAAACAAAGAGATTAAAGAGTTAAAGAAAAATTCTTTTTATGGAAATAAGGAAGAAACGGGTGTGTTGATGGATATTGAGAACAATTAATATCGGAGGATCCAGTTTTTAATTTTTTTTTTTCGTCGATTGGATGCCTGGGTAATTGGAAAAATAAAAAAAAAAAAAAAAAAAAGAAGCGATTAAATCGACATTTCTACGATACATGTACGATACAAAGAGATTAAAGAGTTTAAGTAAAATTCTTTTTATGGAAATAAAGAAGAAACGTGTGTGTTGATGGATATTGAGAACAATTAATATCGGAGGTTTCAGTTTTTAATTTTTTTTTTTTTCGTCGATTGGATGCATGGATAATTGGAATAATAAAAAAAAAAAAGAGGCGATTAAATCGAGATTTCTACGATACATGTACGATACAAAGGGATTAAAGAGTTAAAGTAAAATTCTTTTTATGGAAATAAGGAAGAAAAGTGTGTATTGATGAATATTGAGAACAATTAATATCGGAGGTTTCAGTTTTTAGTTTTTTTTTTTTTTTGCTTTAATGCCAATGGTAACAGAGATACATTGATCGAGGTTTATCGAAAAATATTCTAGAACTTCCTGAAATTAAACTCGATACGTTCAACAATGAATGATCGAGAACTTAACCGCACGATCTATTATAGGTATATTTCCATAGATACGATTTCTATTGTCTTGCACCTTTGTATAATAGACGTTTATCAATCGAAAGAACAAGTCCATTCAAGTTACTACATACTCTTGTAATACTATGAGAAAACAATCAGGAATATAAGTATAAAGCTATTATATATCCGACTTGAATCGCAAATAAAGGAAGTTCTGTAGTTTTGTTAGATTTCTCGCTCAATGTGCACGGTAAATCGCAAATTGGTAACAACAACGCGATTCAAATATCGATTCAAAACGAAAATATTAATACATTCACGAGATATCTTTCGACACGAGATACGAGTCGATTCCAGAAGTCAAAACGAACGGAAAAGTTGGTGTACGAAAATGTCGATCGAGGCTCGATCATTAAGTTATAAGCGATTGAATTTCACGTTAGATGAAGCGAGACGGAGAAAAAGTGACTCGTAGCGCCACGCCACGGTGCTCCACCGTAACGAAGTTATCTCTCTCTGTCTCCGTCTCGCTTCATTTAACGCGATCTTAAACTTCTTTTAACCTAATAAACAAGCTATCCACCGATATTTTTGTATACTTTTGCATTTATTTTCTAGAATCGATCCTCCAAAGAGATGTTCCACGAATATATTCAACCTATTATATTCTAAACATTGCACATTGAAAAGTCGAGAGATATATACATATAATATTCTACTCTTAATAAAACTTGGTTATGGACTCTAAATTGCAGGAATTTTTTTTTATTACACCATTTTTAGTACAATTTCATATCTTTCATAGCACAGCTGGTGGAAAATTTATCGCTCGAGATACGTAATTGAAAAAATATTCGACACGACGATTTTACGAAACAAAGCGATGAAAATTGTTATTTTCATATGAGTTTATGTACACTTATGATACACTGCGCAACATATATGTTCATTCTAGATACGTAGAGGCATAGAGAATGCAGAAGAGTAGGAATTATAAAAATTTTCTTCTCGATGTCAAGATTACTTTGCACATTCTAAATCGATTGTTTCTTGTTTTCCGCGATCAACGATTATACAACGTTTCGCGGATAAATGCAGATACAAATGTCATTACAAATGTCACGTACACGTACCAAGAACTCGGGGGAATTTCATTTCTTTTTTCTTTCGTAATCCACAATTCGTGACCGGGTAACGTTATTCCCGTTAGTCACGTAATTATGCTTACTTTCCAAACTTTATCGTGTTTTGCAGTGAATGGAAAGCTGTCGCCCGTTCTTTCTATTTTACTAATCCCTTTTTTTTGATTATGATTACAAACTTATCAAGAAAAATATTGCCCGTTATTTCAAGTAATTAAACACCTTAATTCAAAAGATTAGGGAGGGAAAAAAATATAGAAAGGAAAGAATCATCCTGTTCGCGCAATCATTCTTTCGTCAATTTTATCGACCGATCAATAGTTTTAAAAACGAAAATTAAATAAATATCTTTTCTCGATGCAAAAAAAAAAGAAAAGAAAAGGGAAGAAAAAAAATTGTTGACCAAGCAAAAATAAGAAATAACTTCACTCGTTCAACGAGTTTCGTTTAATTATCCCACGGAATTCCCTTCGAATCGTATTTTCCAACGACCCACCTCTTGGAAACGAGTATAACATTGACTGTATAGAACGTTGCGCGAGGCCAACATTAAAATCGAATGAGAATTCCTGCGGCAGAGGTCAAGACACATAAAACCGAGGCAAAAGCGTAAAACCCGCGAGACTGTAGCGGACGTCAGAGGAACGTAATCGTGTCAGAAAGTTACGAAACGAGATATCGGATGGTTAAACGAAACGATAATCGTATATACGTAATATACGAACGATCTTGCTCTTAAAATTCGTCAGATTCGTTAAACGTTTCTTGCCTCGTTGCATCTCTTAACGAATGCCAATTTTTTTTTTTTTTTTACTCACTTTTTTCAACTTCTTCTGTTCGTGTAATAAGAACTGATTTTTAAAATTAGGAATAAAAGTATATATATATATATATATATATATATATATATAGAAAGAAAAGATTTGGTTTAACTAATTTAAAAATTCGTATCGTTTTTTTTTAAATTAAAATTAATAATTTCATTAACGTTTAGGAAGAAGAAAATTTTTAATTTTATAAAATATTTCGAGCGACCTTCTCTCGGCTGGAATTCGATCATCGAAATTTGCACACGATTTATAAACGTAACAAGTGAACAAGGCCTCTTTGTATTTGAATTGAAGTTCACCATCGTCTCCCCTGTCGGCAATATTTCTATTTAAGTTTAAATGGGATTGCGAATAGCATTGCAAATTAGAAATAAAGGAGAACCTTGATTGCAGAGATACTGTGGGGCAACTTATGTAAATGAATAAGTTCTTATTCAAGCATTAGTGTATTGCGTTACAGTATTGCATTACGCACAATGCCAGTGCCTAGCCGCGTTCCTAGATTTTCAATCTCCTTCCCATTTGCGAAATTTCTTACCTTTTTCTTCCATCCTTCTTCCTTCTTCCCTAATTCTAATTTCGATCTTCCTCCAATCGTGCGTTTCTTCAATTCAATGTTCAAATAAATCGAATTAAATATTAATTTAATATATTGGAAAAAAAATTCTTGTGGTTTTTATAATATTAAATTCAAATGCACGTATCTCAGCTCAAACAAAACTTTATCGATCAAAATAAAGACCATTGCAATCAATGCATTTTTGCCAAATAAGAGAAACAAGTTTTCTTATTCCGGTTGAATAAAATTCTGGAATCCTGGAACTGGAAAATTGTTTCTTGTTCAATGTTTTCCATCTTCCATCAACTTAAATTTAAGTTGGAGAGATGGATAGATCTGATAGATTTCCATACGAGGGTTCAAGAATGTCAGCCAACTTGGAGAATCGCATCGATTCGAATTTGCTTCTTGTCCATTATGTTTTCAACATCCTGAGAGAAACTAATTTGAAAATTAATATCACATTTTCACAGAACATGCACTTTAAAATTATATATAAAGTCGATGCAATTTATATACCAACTTAATCAAAAATAGAGAATTTAAAATCAAAACAACAAAAACCATAAGAAACTTTCTTTCCAATCTAATATATAATAATAATTAATATTAAATATTAATTTATATATGATAATAATCATATATGACACATAATTTATACATTATATATTTATATACATAATAATACGCCATAAAAAAAATTGTAATCGAAAAAAATTATGCTTTTATCTATGTAAAGGAAAAAAGAAATCCATTTTTAACAAGAATCGAGAACGAAACGAAAAAATGGATTGAAATCGGTGTTCGACGATTCTTCTCGGCGTTAAAATCGAGATTTCCTCTACGTATGAACGCGCGTGACAATGTATGAAGAAGCTCGTTTTACGAGCGTCCAATATACCCCATGAATATTAATGGAAAAGTTGGTGAAATTTCGCGTTGGCGTAGCATCGAAACCTTGTCCTTCGAGCCGCTTCTTGCCATCGTTATTTATAGTTTACGAGGAAATAACTTTCTCGGGCATCCGTCACGCGAGGAATTTTTATCGGTACGCGTTGCTTTCATCATGGTTGAACGTTTAACCTTCAGGTGCACACAGGGGTCTCCGTTTTCTCCGTTACCGGCTGTGAGAACAGAGTTTGAAGCAGAAAGTGGTGAAGCACAACGATGCCACCTTCTCTCTGCTACGCGTTAACTTATTCCAAGGGGGTTAAGTAAATCACGATGGGAGACTCGATGGGGAAGCGTTCGTTCTCACGAGAGAATTAAAATTATAATTTAATAAGAATTTCATTATTTCGAGTATTTAACTGTGCGGTAAGTTAATTAATTCTTCGATACGCTGTTTATTAATTTTTTTTTTTTTTTTCTTTTTTTTGAATAATTCTGAAACGAATTCTTTCAAGATATTTCAGAAGGGATATGGTGTGGAAAGTAACGATCACAAAATTGCAACTTTGCGTCTCATACATATATTTATAAGTTCTGGAAGCTCAGAATTAAAACTTGTATCTGTTGGATACTGTTGAGTTGTATCTCGTCACAAGTTGCATTGTTATTATAGATGATGATAGATAAGATGATGCTGCTCGAACGGAACTCGAGTAGTTTTTAGTTGTAGGTTGGTGGAAAGTTAAATTTAAGAGATGGATAGATCTGATAGATTTCCATGCGAGGGTTCAAGAATGTCAGCCAACCTGGAGAATCGCATCGATTCGAAACCGGTTCGTAAGTCTCTTTGTACGGCTCGTTCTTGACAGGACACGTTATATGCACGCGAGGAAGTGAAAGCAACGTTCACGGGACAATACGGCCGTGGACTGCCTCCTTCCCTTAACCCTTTCACGGCTAAAATACTAACGAACCATTGACACGTTATAGGTGTATTTATAATATGTATATTTAGATATCTAGATATTTGGAAATTTTTCAACCTCGATTGAGCTAATCAAAATTTGTACCTTTCTTCGTACTTTTCTTAGTATTGGAGTTCTCTTTGCAAGATTTCATTCTTGAATTAAAATTTAAACTTAAGACTCTTTAGATTTAAAGCTATTTTTCTTAAAAATAAATCTTTTTCTACATAATTTTAATAGATACTGTTTGAAAGTTATTGTCATTTTCAATGTTCATTGCTCTCAAGAATAATTCTTGAAGATTTCATTCTTGAATTGAAATTTAAACTTAAGATTTCCCTGTTTAGGGAGAGTAATCGTCATTTTCAGTGTTCATTATTTACAATTCTCGAAGATTTCATTTTTGAATTAAGATTTAAATTTAAAGCTTCTTAGATTTAAAGCTATTTTTCTTAAAAATAAATCTTTTTCTACATAATTTTAATAGATATGTTGAAAGTTATTGTCATTTTCAATGTTCATTGCTCTCAAGAATAATTCTTGAAGATTTCATTCTTGAATTGAAATTTAAACTTAAAATTACCCTGTTTAGAGAGAGTAATCGTCATTTTCAGTGTTCATTATTTACAATTCTCGAAGATTTCATTTTTGAATTAAGATTTAAATTTAAAGCTTCTTAGATTTAAAGCTATTTTTCTTAAAAATAAATCTTTTTCTACATAATTTTAATAGATATGTTGAAAGTTATTGTCATTTTCAATGTACATTGCTCTCAAGAATAATTCTTGAAGATTTCATTCTTGAATTGAGATTTAAAGTTATTTTTTTTTAAATAGTTCTTTTTCTATATGATTTTAATAGATATTGTTTGAAAGTAATCGTCATTTTTAAAGTTCATTGCTCTCAAGAATAATTCTCGAAGATTTCATTTTTGAATTAAAATTTACACATGCTTAAGATTTAAAGGTTATCTTTTGATGGATGCTGTTTAGAGATATTCGAGAGTAATCGTCATTTTCAATGTCCATTACTTATAATTCTCGAAGATTTCATTTTTGAATTAAGATTTAAATTTAAGACTTCTTAGATTTAAAGATCTTTCTTAAAAATAAATCTTTTTTTACATGATTTTAATAAATACTGTTTAAAAATAATCGTCATCTTCAATTATTCTCAAGAGAACAATTCTCAATGATTTCGTTTTTAAATAAAAATTTAAAATTTAATATTTCAGACTTCTTAAATTTAAAAGTTATCTTTTGAGAGCTCTCTTTCTTAAAAGTAAATATTTTTTTATATTTTAATGGATGTTATTTATGGATGTTATGATGTTGTTCGAGAATAATCGTCATTCTCAATGTCCATTAATCTCAAAAATAATTCAAAGATTTCATTTTTGAATTAAAATCTGAAAATCTGCTGAACACTTCTTAGACTTTAAATTTTTATTATTTTTCAATGGATGCTGTTTAGAAATGTTTTAGAATAAAGAATGTTCATCATTTTCAGTCCATTACTTACAATTCTCAAAGATTTTATTTTTGAATTAAGATTTAAATTCAAGACTTCTTAAATTTAAAGATTTATGGATTAGATTTTTTGATGGATACTGTTTAGGGATGTTCTAAAGTAATCGTCATTTTCAGTACAAATTTAAACTTAAGACTTGTTAGATTTGAAGATTATCTTGAATCAAGAATTATTCTCAAGAGTATTTTTGGCAAGTAAAAAAAAGTTACAAACGTATTTCACTCTCAAATGTATCGCGCCCTTGCATCCAAAGTGAATAAATTTTCGAAGCTTTAAATTCACACGGACACACGGATAAATCAAGCATTTCGCGAAATACAAGGCAAGCGCGAAAAGATTCATGGAAGAAGAAGCGACTATGGCCTCGTTTAATCGAGAGGATCACGCCTCCACGACAGATATACGAGATGTACCGAGCGGTGGAACAAGTTACGTGTCAAGGAACATGGTCCAAGAGCTTGTTGAACTTCGCAAAAACGAAGCTTTCACGTGTCCTCGTGATCTTTATGCGAGGAACGATCAGAGAAAGCAGAAGTGCTAGATAGTTGCTGCGTTTAGCGTAGAAACTTTGATATTTAGAACATTGAACTTTGGCTTGGGTCAAGAAAAGTCGATGATCTTCTGATGAAATTAATAAACGATCTTTTTTTTTTTTTTTAATCGTGATTATTCAATATTGTAATTTTATCTTTAATAATATTCTAATCTTTAATAAATATTAAATGAGAATATTTGGAAGATAAATCGTGTAATTTGGATTAAGAAAATTTAGAAAAAAATTAAAAATTTGAAAAATTTAGAAAAGAAGAATAATATGTAATATTGTTTTAATATACTAATATCATATTTGAGATTAATAAACAATCGATATAATTAGAAATTAATGCAAGAAATAAATAAATGTTTCTCAACACTTAGAGAAAATCAAATATCATTTAAAAATAATATGTAATTGTTTTAATACCATACTTGAGATTAATAAACAATCGATATAGATTAGAAATTAATGCAAGAAATAAATAAATGTTTCTCAACACTCAAAGAAAATCAAATGTCATTTATTATAGAACTCACGTTCATAGATCTTTCTCTTTCTCTCTCTCTCTCTCCTATCTTTTCCTCTACAAATACGTCAGTAATATATCAACCTGAAGTTTCCATCGAGGCAACCGATTATTACCAACTCGTGATGAATATTTATAGCGGCAATAGCCGGCTATGATTGGCTAATCGCTTTCATTTAACAATTATTCTCCCTTGCCGAAGCTATTTCTGCACCGCGGTTTTCCTAGAAAAGAAACGCGGGATCTAACGAGCGGGATGAAGCCGATTCGTTTACAGAGAGAGCATTGTCACTATTTACTCGTTTCCAAGAATTCCAATGGCTGGCCTTATGGGATTTGTTAATCAATTAGCAGATTTTCACCGATCAACTCTCACTCGCAACTTGCTTCGAGGCGAAGGAAAGCGAATTATTGTCAATTGCAGATGAATATTCCTTGATCTTTCATCGATTTATTACGTCAAAATCGGGGATAAATCGATTCCAAATAAAGAAACTTCCGATCGAGATATAGCTTTTTCCCGAATGGAATGGGGAATGGAATGGGGAATGGAATGGAAAGGAAAGGATAAATTGCGTAATAGGTCTTTCAACGAATTGTTTGACCCGTAAGGTAACGTAAGTGACACAAACCAAGTCTAATCGAGGCAAAGACGAGGCAAGAACGTGGGCGAGATAGCGTACACAATGCACACGTTAACGGTAGACGAACAGAAAACCGCACAGGTACCGGATGCTTTCATGAATAGACCCATTGTGAGCCAAGGGATTGGGTCTGAGATAACTGCATACGCTCATTGCATCCGGTCCTCGCCTATTTATACGTCGACAACGTTGAAAAAACGTTGATTGCTCTTACTCTCGAGGGCAATCTTTTACACCAACGCAATTTCCTCGAATGCGACAACCACCGAATTGAACGCAGTTTCGATCCTTCTTGTGCTAATATCAATCGAACGTTTCGAAAAATCTAATAGTAAATAGTATATATATTATAGATACATTATATTTTCATAATTTTAGAAAAGAGCGTATAGATATTCATTGTACAAAGTGTTAATACATTCACT
>NW_006263473.1:169193-177801 GCF_000469605.1 Apis dorsata
ATATTTTCATAATTTTAGAAAAGAGCATATAGATGTTCATTATACAAAGTGTTAATACATTCACTATATGGAACACTTTATGGAGGATTGNGTGGAATACTTTATGGAGGATTGATTCTCTTAAAAGAAATACAAAAGTTGGTATGCAAAAATATAGGTTTAATATAATTTTCATAATTTTAGAAAAGAGCGTATAGATGTTCATTGTACAAAGTGTTAATACATTCACTATATGGAACACTTTATGGAGGATTGCTTCTCTTAAAAGAAATACAAAAGTTGATATACAAAAATATAGATTTAATATAATTTTAGAAAAGAGCGTATAGATCGTCATTGTACAAAGTGTTAATACATTCACTATATGGAACACTTTATGGAGGATTGATTCTCTTAAAAGAAATACAAAAGTTGGTATACAAAAATATAGGTTTAATATTAAATATATATTTAAATATGTATAGTTCATATTCTACTACCTATTAAAGTAACCTTTCCACCGAAGACGATTTCCGATAAATGTCACGTTGCAATTAAATTATCCGACATACACGACATGAGACATACATGATGAACCGATCCCGGCTAACCTAATTGATCGAAATCGAAATGTCAGCGGTCCTTCGGGTTCGTGAATCGCTCGATCCGAATACTGGATCTTGAATATTATTGGAACTGGATCTGAGCAAACCCCGTATCTAATGAACCAGGTTTTATCGTGCGTAACAAACGACACGAGTGTTATTTGAGTTATGAAATAATCGATTTCGCGCCAACTACTCAGCCACCAGCTGGTAATATTAACTCGTGATAAAAAGTCTTATTTAATGTGCATAATCATTTGCTAACGCGAGCTGCAAAGTGGTAAAGCATCGCAGATATATGATGGTTTGTGCCATTAGTCGAACTTTTTCTTTTGAATATTTGTATTAGGAAATAAGTGGCTTCGTTAATTTCGAACGAAACAAGTATAATAGTGATAATAATAGTAATAATAATCGTTTAATATTTCGATAATTTCTTAATTATTTTTCGTACCGATTCCAGAAACCAATACCCAATAGAAAAAAAAATTGATGTACAAAAATTTTAATTGAAATTTATTTATTAAGTTACAAGCGATTTATTAAAGTTAGATGAAACGAGATGGAAATAGAATGACACATGCGCCACGATGCGGCGGGGAGATGTAACAAAAATAATACTGTCTCGCTCTATCTCGTCTCGCTCTATCTCGTCTCGCTTTATCTAATGCAAAATTTACAACTTAATGAATAAGCCTCATCCAACATTTTTATACATCAACTTTTGTATTCGTTTTGGCCTCTAGAATCCAATATAGGTATCCTAACGAATATATTAACGTTCTCTATATAAAAATTAATAAATTATATCTCAAAACTTATCGAGAAGTGAAATATTAAATTAAGTATTGGAATAGCTTTGAAATGATCATTCGTATATTAATCCAATGAGTACAATATTGATTTTTAAATAAGAAATAAGCCGACGAGCAACGAATTATAAATAAACAATGTTAAACATCGTGCTTATTATAATTAAATTATTTAAATCGATCGATGTTTAATACACCTGTTATGCTTAATAAGATTTAAATATTAATTATTCGGTCACGTTTGCAGAGGGGAAGGTCGAGGTGTCGCGTGATGGTAAATATTTGAGCACGTTGGCACCAGGAAAGGTACTTGGCGAACTGGCAATTCTCTACAACTGCAAAAGAACAGCGACGATAACAGCAGCTACCGATTGCCAGCTATGGGCCATCGACCGACAATGCTTCCAAACCATTATGATGAGAACTGGCCTTTCACGGCAGGCCGAATATACGGATTTCTTAAAGAGGTAATAAAAAGTATTATGCATATATGCAATCTTCTTTAAAATATAGACACTATTATTATTATTATTATTCTTATCATCATTTCCAAGGTTAATAATTACAGCTTTAATGAATCAATAAATCTCTTTTTTGTTCTAATATTTATTAATGTCTTACGTTGTAGGGAAAAAAGTTTATTCATCGTCTGGTATATGATACATTACAAAATTTTTCAAATATATTGTGTAAATTGAAGAGATCTTATTATAAAGTTTTATCTTTTCAACTTTGTTATCTTATTTGATGATTAAACATCTTATGAATATTTTACAATAAGATTAATAAATTTTTATCTACATATTTTTTCGGTAAATCTCAGTGAACTATCGAGTAAAATAATAAAAAGGAAGATAATGAATATTTATTTATTCGAATATTTCGTTTTAATTACAATTTTTTTTTTTAAATAAAACACAAAGATTTGGGCAAATAAAATAACTTATTATCCCTATTTCGTCTCAAGATTTTTTCAAAATGATTGTTTAGAAAATAATTTAAACTATGAAATGTCTCGAATTAGTCTGAATTTAAACAAAATTTGACCATGAATCACAATCATCATCATCATCATTGCGACGAAGAATAATGAGAAACAATAAACCAACGATTAAATTGGTGAATAGTTTCGTTTGTGTTTACTAAGAAAACTATATATACATGTATAAATAATAGACAAAATGAATATTAATACCAGTTTTTCATTAACCAATTTTTTTATTTTTAGGTATTTTTTTCAATATTCCCTCCTGTATAAATAATCAAATCTCATTAATGGTGGAAAAAATTAATAAATGTCGATCAACCGACTCGAAATAAGCAATTTTCTGTCCGCTAATAGATCTTTTGAAAATTAACTAATCAGCACGAAGTTGGTTTTTAACATCTCGAATTTTTTGTTTCAGCGTTCCTATCTTCAAGAATTTGCCCGAGGAGACTCTAATAAAAATTTCAGACGTATTGGAAGAGGTAAATTTAAATATTTTGATTAACTTCTCATTAATTATTATAATTGTACACTTGCATAAGTTTCTAAATCCTAATTTTCTATAACAATATTTGTTTGTTAACATGTTAACGCAATAGAAGCAATACTAACCAATAAAATGTAAATATTATTGTACAAAAATATTCGAAAAGAAAACGGGGATATGTATCGATGCAAAGTTAAAAAAGATAATAAAATATTTGTTCGATCTTTCTTGATAATAATTTGTAAGGTGAAATCGTAATTATAAGCATAAAAATATTATTATAATGTATTTTCAATCCTCTTTACAATATAAAATTCTTTCTTGAATATTTGTATAGATATCGAAGATTCTATTATCTATTAAGTATCATTTCGTATATATTTTTGCAGACTTTTTACAACAATGGGGATTACATAATCAGGCAAGGAGCGAGAGGAGATACATTTTTCATAATAAGCAGAGGACAAGTTCGCGTCACGATAAAACAGCCCGATACACCGGAAGAAAAATATATCAGGACGCTAAGCAAAGGCGATTTCTTCGGTGAAAAAGCTCTTCAAGGGTAATATTATTTGATTCACTTTGAACAAAAAAATTATAAAATTAAACATTTTTCACAGAACACTTCCAAGAAACATATATATATTATAAAGATAGTGGAAAGAATTATTAAATACGATCAAATCATCTATCAAATCACTATCAAACTGAATTTCAATTTTAAAATTTTTCGATAAAATTTCGAATCAATTGAATTATTCTTACTTCCATAATCCATCAACCGTAATTGAAATCTTTCGTACAAATGTATCAACGCCCACGCAATGATTAAATTGCGCGAAACGTTTTCACAGGGATGACCTGAGGACGGCCAACATAATCGCCGACGATCCGGAAGGAGTGAGTTGCCTGGTGATAGACCGTGAAACGTTCAATCAACTGATCTCGTCCCTGGACGAAATTCGTACACGATACAAAGACGAGCTCGTTGAACGTAGAAGGTGAGTGCGTTTCGAATCTACGCCACGTAATTCGATCGCGCATGTAGTGAAACGTGGTGTTATTATTAATAACCGCGTTAACTCTCATCAACGCTAATTATACACGGCCATAATCGCGATCGTGAATCGTCTGTTAAATCCTCTATCTCCTCTATGTATGTATGTATGTATGTATGTATGTCTGTGTATGTTATGTTTCACGCTTACCAACTAGGATGGGAGAATAGAGCGTACAATATCAGAGTAAGTTTCGCGTTATGATACAACAGCTAATGATTAATCTGATGATTTTCGTTAATTTTTATTTATTTATTTATTTATTTATTAATATTTTTCTCTCTCTCTCTTAAAAAACATGTTGGCAATTTGTATCAACCGCCGCATCGCGATAGAAACGGAAAAAGAAGGAATTAAAACAATTAGTCGTAAATCTTATCAGCATGATGGTATTAATGTAATTTAAAAGCGCAGTATCGTAATTGAGAATAATTTAGATAATTTAATTTAATATTTCTGGAGACAAGAATTAAAGATTAAATTTATTTTCTTCTTTTTCTTCTTCTTTTCATCTATCGTAATAAGTAGAGGTAAAAATAATTGATCGCTTAAGATTATTTAGAAATATTCGTAAATTAATTCCATTTAATTTGTAATTAATTTTTATAGCTTTTATGGTTAAATTTTTTAAAAATAGAAAAAGCTTTTATTCTATGATTATATATAAAATCTAATCTAGAATCTTTTTTTGCTTTCATGTTCTTCGCGCACAATTTAATAAAAAAAAAAGTAGAGAGATAATGAACGAACATGCTCACGTGTATCTGATAATATATAGGTTGAATGAGGAATTCAGAGATCTAAGACTGCAAGATCTTCGACCATTGGCCACTCTAGGTGTGGGCGGTTTCGGAAGAGTCGAATTAGTTCAAATAGCTGGTGACAGTTCGAGATCCTTCGCTTTGAAACAGATGAAGAAAGCCCAGATTGTTGAAACGCGACAGCAACAACACATTATGTCAGAGAAGAGAATTATGGGAGAAGCTGATTGCGATTTCGTGGTAAAGTTATTCAAAACGTTCAAGGATAGAAAGTATCTTTACATGCTGATGGAAGCCTGTCTTGGTGGCGAGCTTTGGACTGTTTTAAGAGACAAGGGTCACTTTGACGATGGCACGACAAGATTCTACACTGCTTGTGTCGTAGAAGCGTTCGATTATCTTCATTCTAGGAATATTATATACAGAGATCTCAAGCCGGAAAATCTCTTACTTGACAGTCAAGGGTAAGAAAGTTTTTTTAAAATAGATTCCATATGTGGGGATATAAAGAGAATTTTTTAATTTTCGTTATTTAATTAATTATTTCTTTCGTTTGCTAATAATATTTTTCAGATATGTAAAACTCGTCGATTTTGGTTTTGCCAAACGTTTGGATCATGGAAGAAAGACGTGGACCTTCTGTGGCACGCCTGAATACGTTGCACCGGAAGTTATATTAAATAAAGGGCACGATATCAGTGCCGATTATTGGTCTCTTGGTGTTCTGATGTTCGAACTTCTTACGGGTACACCACCATTCACTGGTGGCGACCCAATGAAGACTTATAACATTATTTTAAAAGGAATCGACGCTATAGAATTTCCTAGATCTATCACGCGAAACGCGACTGCGTTAATTAAAAAGCTCTGCAGGTAATAATTAAACGCTGATCGACTGATAATTCTATAATTGATTTATTAATTAAATTTTGTTATTCACGTTACCTGTATTTATTCGTTTAAGGGACAATCCAGCGGAGCGTCTTGGTTACCAAAAGGGTGGCATTAGCGAAATACAGAAACACAAGTAAGTATATTAAATAATATAATTGCACAAGAAATAGAGAAGAATTTTTTATTAATAATTATATCTGTCTGTTTAGATGGTTCGATGGTTTTAATTGGGAAGGTTTAAGAGCAAGAACACTTGAACCTCCAATCATGCCGCGAGTTCAAAATGCTACAGATACAACGAACTTTGACGAGTATCCTCCAGATTCAGATCCACCACCACCTGATGATATATCCGGATGGGATAATGATTTTTAGTCAAGATCTATTAATAATTCCTTTAAAGAAATTGCTCTTGAAAAAGAACGTACGTGAAACTTCGAACCGTGTTCGACAAATAGCGAAAAAAAGTTGAGAGATCGGTGGAGAATGTGACTATCAGCATCTGCATTTATTCAATAAGCTAATATGTGATGCATAGATAATCGTCTAGGATAACATCGATCATCGAAAAACATGATATGGATAAAGACGAAACTGGTCTGTGATAAAAAAAATCAGGCCGTTAAAAAGTAAGTTTTTCAAAAAATCTTCGTATTTGTTACGTAATCTATGGATGTAAATGATCGCACCATAATATCTAAGGAGGCATACGAATTTTTTACGCAAGACGATTATTAATCTATAAAGATTATTAATTATAAATTGCATCCGATTTAGAAAAATATTTACACACACGAGCTCGCGTTCGATAAAATAAAAACTCGAACGTGGCATCGTGAGATGCGCACGAATGCGTTAAGTGCCATATCTAAAAATGGTAAAAGTCGAATACGATATGTGTGTATAGAAAGAATGACCATACGACATGCACGATATTCAGTTAGCTCAAATTATAAGAAACATCTTGCCATCAGATTCTTATATCGTGCACTCGGTTTCGCAGAATGAATCACATTGAATTCTTCTCATAACCGATTCATTGTTGTTTGATTTACTTTATAGTTTATTGTAATAATTCTATTTTAATTAATTAATACGAAAACGTGACTCTTGTAAATAATTGACTATAAATAAATAAATATATATATATATATATTACATATATATACTTAAAGTTCAATGAATATCAATAATAAAGTTTTATTAATGCTAATCATGCGTAATTGATTAAATTTGCCGAAATTACCCAATTTGAAATTAGAAAGCTAATTGAATAAAAAAAATTAAAATACTCTTATATAAAAATTATTTTAAATGCTTTGCAACAAATTTATTTTTATAATTTATCTACTTATTAATTTTGTAACATATTTTTAAATCAAATTATTTAATAGAAATAAATTTTTTTATTTCTAAATATTAAAATATTTATCACAAAAAAGTAAATAATCTTATAAATAATAAAATTGAGTTTTTTGATTTCTAAATTAGTATTCTAATCTCATTATTTTAAGAAACTCTTAAAATCTTTAAAATATTAATAAAGATTAATACGAGAAGAGTAAAGTTAGGGTAAAAATTAGGCAATCAGCGCCATCTCTAGAATACTATAATGAAACATAAACATAAAGAGAATAAATAATAGAAGGAAAGAAATAAGAGGTAAAAATGACCATTAATGCCATCTTTTGAATGCTTTTAGAAAGATAATTTTTAAAGAAATGTCTTTGGTTTTCAAAAGATAACTCTGTTCTTTTCTTATTTTCTCATTGTCCATATTTGTTTCGAGGCATTTTAAAGATGGCGTTGATTTCACAATTTTTATGTTATCCTTTTTCCATTATTTACTCTTCTTGTTTATATTAGAAATTGAAATCATTATTATCATATAATCATATCATATTTCATAAAAATAATCATAAAAAATTCCTAAAAAATTCTTTGATAAATAGTTTATGTTTTATATTTTGTAATTATATGTAGAAAGTATATATGTTACTTAAAATAAATTTATTATTTAAAATAAACAAATGTTGGTTTTACTTATTTATAATTATTATAATATAATTATTATAATTTATAACTATTATATATTTTCATTTTTTTATGATTAAGAATTATTAATTAAAATTATTATAGAATTTACATTATGTAATAAAAATATATATTTATGAAGATATGTAATATGAATTTAGAAGTTTCAATTTTACTTTTAAATACATATGAAAATTAAAATTAATTCTAAAAAAATTATATATGAAATATTGTTTCAAATTAAATCTATTTAACTTTTTTATTATTAAATAAATCATTAAATGAAAATATATGATGAAAATTAAAAATTAAAATAGAGGAAACAAAAAATGTTTGAAATATAAATTTTTTTATATTAATATCTTTTTTATTTTTTTATGTATTAAAAGAAATATTAAAGATGTAAATTATCTGAAAAATAATAAAATTTTAAATATAATTCATTTTCATAATGAGCAACATTATAGCAATATATAACTAAAATTCTCAAATTATCAACAATGTTATTAACCAATAGCTAGGATTGTAGCCTCTGTCACGTGATTTAGTTTATTTATCTTCTACAAGGACTATCATTTTGAAAGTGTTTAGTACTTATCTACACGCGGGTTATACTTTGTAAATATTATTTTTCAAAAAAAATAAAATTTTAATCAAGGTAAGTAAAATATTGTTTAACATTATTAATTAAATTAATAATTTATATTTTTTTAATTAATTGAAAATAAATAAATATATTTTAAAATATTATTTGAAACTTTGATCTATAAATTGATATTTTAAATCAATAAACCATGTGGTTTATATATCATAAAAAATTATTTTTTATATATTAAAGTTAACCTTATTATTTATAAATAATCGTTAATAATTTATTTTTTTTTTGTTTTTTTATCAAAAAATTATTATTTATTTTGAAAAGTAAAGAATAACAATATTAATATATAACTATATTAATTATTTATTTATCTTAAATAAATTTATTATTAT
>NW_006263473.1:177947-187134 GCF_000469605.1 Apis dorsata
TAATATAATATATTTGAATTTTACAAATATTTTCTAAATTTTCACATTTTATTTATTTATAGATAATTATATCAAAATATTATTATATTATATTATATTATAAAAAAAAGAAAAATATTTTTAAAAGTAATTTGTATTTAAATTCTACATTTTAAGTTCTCTTTTTATATTTTAATATTAAATTATTTAATTTTCTCTCCTTATTCTCAATAATAAACATATTACAAAAAAATTATTATAAAATAATGTTATACACTTACTACTAATCATTTCATATTTTTGTCAATTTTCATCATATATTTAATGTTATATTTTAATATTTTTTTATATTCATTCAAGAAATACCAATATAACTAATTTGATGATGATTATTTTTATATATATTGTATGTTATATATTTATAATTATATTTTGTTTATTTTTTATTTATAATAGTCATATATAATAAATTATTATAGAATTAAAATAAAACAAAATTTTACTATAAAATAAAATTTCTTTATAATATATTTAGGAAAAATGGAAGGAGATAAGCAATTTGGCAAAGGAAGAGGAAGTATTTTATTAAAACTTCTAAAAGAAAAAGAAAAAGCTGAAAATGAAGGAATATTACAGGGGATATCATCTACATTAAATGCAAGTAATAATGCCAAAGAATCAAAAAACCAAACAGAATTTAATATTCAATCTGTAATTGAAATTCCATCAAGTTCTACAATAGGACGTGGAAGAGCTAGTTTATTGCAAGTATTAAAAGAAATGAAATCTAGTGAAACATTACAGCCTAAACCAATACAAACAATTAGTTCAGGTAGAGGATCTTTGCTTAGTAGACTTAAAACAACTAGGTATGTATTTTAACATTATTATATAAATATATATATATGTATATATGTATATATATATATGTAATAATATAATAAAAAACATTTGCAAAATTAAAATCATTGTTTTATTAAAAATTTTTGTCTTATTAGATATACAGAGTTCAATGTTGAAACATCCGTAAACTGAAAATTCTTGAGATAATTTCAAGATAATTTCAATATATTTGGTTGCCGACACAATACTATAGTCGCGGTTCGATTAGACTACACATAACAAAATCGTAATAAAAATTTTTGCAAAGAAAAATGTTTGAAATTAACTCAGAAATCTCCAATTTACAGATATTCCAATATTTTTGGGATTCTTTATATATAATGAGATATTGTATGAAAGCTATTAAATATTAGAATTCATTTAAATATTGTTTGAATTTGATTCATTATATTTTTCAAATATTTATCTTATATATTTATATATTTCAGTATATTTCAATATTTTCACAATAATATTTACAATATAATATTATATAATTATTAAATACATTATAAATAGCAACAGATATTGTAAAATTTAATTAATTGTAATTATTAAAACAAAATTTTAGTAAGCAAAATATTGTTTCTAATAAATTAAATTATATATTAAAAATAAGCAATAATTTTTAAATCATTATATATAATATCAAAAATATTTTTATTGTAATAAAAAGAATAAAATATTAAATAGAGTATTTATTATATTATCAATCAGTATATTATCAAGTTATGTAACTCAAATTTATTTTTCATTTAAAAAATTTTTTTTTTAAAAAATCATAAATACTAAAAAAATATATTATAAAAAAAAAAATATTTAACATGTAAATAGCAAAAGAAAATATATTTTTATAGTTTAAATGAAACAATTCCTCAACAACCGAACATTGTTAAAAATTCTTCTGATGATGCAGGAGTATTAGGTAAATTATCTGATATTACAATACAAGAAAATAAACCTAAATCTGAAGCATCACATAAACCAATGTCTCATCAAGGAACTGAGGGGGAGCCGTAAGTATCAATATATATATATGTATATGTAATTAATAATTACAATAAAATTTAAATATAGGTTAGAGAATAGTAATCAATTTTTAGAATACAATTGGGTGCTAACTATATTAACCTTAAGTTAGATCCTGCAAAAGGACTATTTAATTATGAAGTTAAATTTAATCCTGACATTGATTCAAGACCACTTCGTAGAAAACTTCTTAATCAACATGTACAAGCACTTGGACGAACAAAAGTATTTGATGGAGTAACACTTTATCTACCACAAAAATTAAAACAAGATGTAAGTAATGAAAATCAATATATATATACAAATAGAAAGGATTTCTTAAAGTTTATAAAAACATATTCTATAAAAATTTGTTAGTGATTAAGTTAAAAAATAATTGATTTCTATTATTATATAATATAATTTTTAGATAAATCTTTTTACATCTATACATCCTATGGATGAGTCAAAAGTGGAATTAAAAGTGATATATAAAAAACAACAAAGTATATCTGAGAATATTCCATTTTTTAATGTATTACTTGGTCGTGTTATGCGAGCTCTCAGTTTAGTTCGCATTGGTCAACATAGTTTTAATCCAAAAGGAATACATTCTGTACCACAACATAAGTTAGAAGTATGGCCAGGATATGTCACAGCTATCAATGAATATGATGGAGGTTTAAAATTATGCATAGACGCACGACATCGTGTCATGCGGACAGAAACAGTACGTGATATAATGTAAGATTTATTAATAATTTTATTTAAATTTTAATATTATGAAATTAATTTTTTCTTATCATAAAATACATGATGCAGGATGAAGTTTGGAGGAAAACCAAATTTTAAAGATATCATTATAAGAGAATTAATTGGATTATCAGTTTTTACAAGATATAATAATAAAACTTATCGTATTGATGATATTGCATGGGATAAAAATCCTACATACGAATTTGATAAAGGAAGTGACAAAATTTCTTTAATAAATTATTATAAATTACATTGGAATTTAGAAATAACAGATAAAGGTCAACCACTTTTAGTACATTGTGCCAAAAATAAATTATCTACTGGTGAAGTGAGTAATTTTATTTTAATGACGAAATCAACTAAACATGAAACATAAATGTCAATTACTTGCATTCTACAAATTTTAAATGCAGACACAAGAACAATTGATATTATTGGTTCCTGAATTGTGTTACTTAGCAAGTTTGAGCGACAGTATTCGTTCAGATTTTAGAGTAATGAAAGATCTTGATTCATTGACTAAAATGTCTCCCAATGCCCGATGTGATGTATTCAGACATTTTGTAGAACAAGTACGAAGTAATAGTGTACCAAGAGAAATATTATCTGAGTGGGGTTTAGAATTGGAATCTGATATAGCAGAATTTACAGGTAGAGTTTTTGGACCTGAACAAATACAATTTGCTAATGCAAAATTTATACCACCACCTGCAAAGCCTGCAGAATGGAGTTCTGCAGTATGTAGAAATACTGTTTTACGAACTGTAAGTATGTTTTTATATATTATATATCAATAGCTTATCTAATATTTAAGATATAATCATATTTTTAGCCTAATTTGAATCATTGGTGTGTTTTATATTGTCAAAAAGATACAAGATGTACACAAGAGTTTGTTGGTATGTTAAAAAATGTTGCAAAAGTTATAGGTATGAATGTTAGAGAACCACAGATGATTTGTTTAAGAGATGATAGAATTGAAACATATGTACAAGCATTAAAGAAAAATATTGACCAAACAGTTAATTTAATGGTCATTGTATTTCCTACAAATAGAACTGATAGATATTCTGCAGTAAAAAGGTAAAACATTTTATACATATATATTAAGATTTTTTCAAATTAAAAATATATTTTTTGATGTCTAGAGTGTGCTGTGTAGAAATGCCTGTACCTTCTCAAGTAATTATGTCTAGAACTATTTCTCGTGGTGATAAATTAAAGAGTATAACAGAAAAAATTGCTTTACAAATTAATTGTAAATTAGGTGGAGCACTTTGGGCATTAGCTATACCTATGGTATGCATATGGTATTTATAATTTTTTAATTTTAAAGACATATAATACTAAATTTTATTGCAATACAGGATCATTGTATGATATGTGGAATAGATGTATATCATTCAGGCGTTGGCCAATCAATGAAAGGTAGTGTAGCTGGTTTTGTAGCAAGCTTAGATAAATTATTAACATCTTGGCATAGTAAAATTTGCCTACAAGGTAAACATCAAGAGTTAGTTGATATATTGCAAATATGTTTAATTTCAGCAATAAAGGCTTACTATAGAGTAAGTAATATTCATTTATATGTATATATATGTATCTTTATTATATTTATATATTCTTATTATATTTATAAATATATATTATTAATTATATTATATTATATATATATTGTTATTCTTTTATATTGTAGCGAAATAAACGTTATCCAGATCGTATTATTGTGTACCGAGATGGAGTTGGTGATGGACAATTAGATACAGTTGCTAAATATGAAGTAAAACAATTATTAGCAACATTCAAAACTATAGAAATAAATTATCAACCAACATTAACCGTAATAGTAGTTCAGAAACGTATTAATACACGATTATTTGAAATATCTGTAAGTTTAAAAAAAAAAACTAAATATTAACAGATTATATTTTATATCTATACAAATAAAATTGTGTTTATTTAGCCTACAGGACTAAAGAATCCTCCACCAGGAACCATTGTGGATTCTCATATAACAAAACCAGCTCTCTATGATTTCTTTTTAGTTTCTCAGAATATACGTCAAGGTACAGTATCACCTACTCACTACATTGTCATTTATGACAATAAAAAGATGAAACCTGATCATATACAACGATTAACATATAAGCTCTGTCATTTATATTATAATTGGCCTGGTACTATAAAAGTACCTGCTCCTTGTCAATATGCACATAAGCTTGTTTCTCTTGTTGGTCAAAATATACAACAAGAACCACATTTATCACTTGCAGACACATTATATTATTTGTGAGGTATATATTACCTATGACTGAAACATTTTTCTATTAAATTGTTAATTAAAACTATACAATACTCAATACAAATCAAATATAATTTTGATATGATAGATCTCATATATTTTCATATGTATAGTTTCAATAATTAATAGACTAAATATTAAACTATAGATTTAAAAAGTATTATAATAATAAGAGATAAGATATAAAACTATTATTCTTTATAAAATAGTTCATTAAATCATTTTTTAAGTTTATATTAGTGTATGAAAATAGTATTGACAAAAGTATAGTAATTACTTGATAACGTATAGTAATTACTTAATAAATTTTTTACAATAATTAAATCAAAAATTATTATCTCATATTTTTTGAATTTATAATTGTAAACAGTATTATTCAAAGCTAAATTTTATTTTTAGCAATTATATTGAATTTAATTAATTTAATTTTTGCAATTTTGACAAATGTTTAAATAAGAAATATTTGAATAAAATAGTTCATGTAATGTAATCCAAGATATATTATATATCACTGTCGTAATTATTATGCATAAGATTAAAATGAAATCTTTATTTTATAATACAAAGAAATAAATATCTTATATTTTTGTTATAAATATAACTATTGTGACTAATTATTTAAATTTTATTAATATCCTTTTGAATACATTAATTATTATAAGGCTATCTTGAATAATTACTAAATAACTATATACGCGATATGAATCATAAACAAAAAATTTTAAATTTAAGCAAGTACGAACTCTAGACTTTATATATGAATATCTAATACTTAATTTCAGTAAAATAAATATTTTATTAATTTTTAATATATATATATTATCATAACATCACGAAAATACACAATTAATTTATATTTATTTTTATTTTATAGTTTCATATAAATTTAAAGTATATATAGGTTTACTTTTTCGAATTGTGTAATATTATATATCATTCTTCATTAGAAACTATACTTTATTCTTCAACACTGTATTAAAAACGATTAGTATAGACAATTAATCTAAAGGAATTTATTTATGCTTATGTATGTGTTTACAAACGACCCTGCCGATGAGGATCCAATACCCAGAACTACGCGAGCGAAATGCGTGTATCCATAGTCGTCCACCTTGACTTGAAAGTACGCATACGTGTTCATGTAAGCATACGTCTCTATATTATGACGTTCTATGTAGTGTGAGATATTAAAGAAAGCAATGGCGTAACAAAAGTGGCGTAATTTAAAACTAATATTGTCATGATATCGCATCTATTTTTTATCATATTATTATTTATCATATTTGCTATTTCATTCATTCTTCGATTCATATATATAAATTTATCACAGATAAAATAATAAATTTTTCATAAAGATATATAACCATAAAAAAAATTTTTCAAATTCATTAAAAATTCATAAACAAATTAAACAATGAAAATAGATAAATATTTATTGATATAATAATAATAAATCTAAATCGATAATTTATATTTGTTAAAAGAACATAGTGCAATTAAAACGATCTTCAGAAAAATTTACCGCAATACGGTATTTAGTTGATACGATAGTTACGCCATTGAAAGGAGACAACCGCATGTGTACGTAAATACGTACGTACGTATGTGTATTTACGGTCGTGGCGTATCGCGTATCGAGTCGCCGCCGTCGCTGCCATTCGAGCGGTTAGCGCCTGCGTACATCTTGTTTACAACTGCGGAGCTTACCATACACATGACCTTTACAAGATGGACATGAGCGCCTATTTAGCTGTCTAGGCGTGCGACGGAAAAAAGTTCAAGATACGTGCGTGTCGTTTGTGAACGTCGACGTGTACGAAAGAAACCGTGAAAGCGTGTGATCTTTAAGTTGATTATCAAAGAAAACAGTTAAACCACACGTTTGTGATCACAGTGACGCGGTATTTGTCGCTCGCACGCGGGCGGAAAGGGGAGAGAGGGATGGTGGGTACGAAAGGAGACCCGAATTTTTCACCTCAAGCAGATGTGATTGTAGTGAACAGATTTCGCGTATGTCCAATCGAAAGCTGCGTTTAGGACACATCATGCATAATGCTACAGTGTTATTCATCACATCGTGAATTCCATTTGTGTGTTTTCGCAAAGTGCTCGATATATGTATAGGGGGTGTGGGAAGAGGAGTGTGTTCTCGCATCGACCTGGAATGCTGCCGTGTTTTGATGTGCCTACTATTGCGCATGAAAAAAATTGTCCTGCCCTTGACAATAGCCTATTTACCCGAAGCAGACCGTCTTTATATCGTGCTTATTAGTGATAAGAGGGGTTCAACCACCCACCTGCGTGTGCATCGCCTGTCCCTCTCTCTTTTTCTCTACCTCTCTACATATTTCCTCTAAACGTACTCGCAACGAGCGAACGGCCACGAGTGCGCGCGCGTGCACTCTTTCGCGTGTGTGTTGTACACGTGAAAACGCCCGCGTGTGTCTGCTCTCTGTATCATCGTGTATACAAGTATTTCTTTATATGTGTCTGTGTGTGTTACGCGCCAACCATTGTGGACCACGCAATAAATTTTGCATTATTTGACGCGATAAACAGGTGCACGAATAATTCTAACTCAAAAAAGAAATTTCTTAAAGTTTTTGAATAATTCTTTAAAGAAGATATTCACAAATGCAAAATATGTAAATGGTGGCGAATACTGTTGACCTCAGATTGCGTGTAATCCGTCGCCCTAGGATATCGCCAGAGTTGCGAGTCGCGGCAAAGGAAACTAGACAAAATTGTGTGACAGGTGGAACTTAGAATCTACTAACAATTACGATCATAAAAAGCTGAATAGATAGCTTTTGAGTTTATCAAGAAATTGATACAAAGAATCTTTGATTTTCATCGACAGAATTAACCGTTTCCTAATTCTTTAACCTTGGAAAACACGGTTAGTCAATAATACACTTTTGTTTGAATTGCATCGAAAAGACAGATTCATGCGACGCTCTTAGTACATATTAAGTGCACATGCACTGTGGTGGCGTGTTATTGCTTATTTACCCCCGACACGTGCTTCCACCGTTGGCGTGCTTCAAGTACAATGATATCGACGACAACCTTTGCATGATAAAAGCAGGACAGCAGACACGTTGCGCAAAAAAATAATACAATTGTCCAACAATTTAAATACAATTTCGTAAATTTCTATCATGTTAATGAAAATAGTGATATCCATATTCTATTTATTGAAATATCTATGCCAGTGAAAAGATCATTTCTAACGGAAGTGTGTCCTTTGAACTAAATTGCTTTAACAACGTGGGTGGGAACGCGCATTCTACTACAATGAAGAATTGACATAGCATGTTTGAATGTAAAATATGTGTTATAAATTGATTATCTATAACCGTTTGTGTACCATTTAAATGGTACAATATAACGTTTACCAGAGGAATTGCAAAATTCTTCGCGACAACGGCCTTTTCGATCGTCATTGGGACGATGTCTTCGAGCAGGGGTTTAGTCTCCCCTTCAGGAGGTCCCGTTGTTCTCTGCGGTCACGTGAAGAAACTAAAGACTCAAAAGAAAAAGTACTTTGTACTGCGTGGCGAAGCACCAGGATATCCAGCATGTCTTGAATATTATGATAGTAAAAAGAAATTTGAAAATAGACAACCACCGAAACGTAGCATTTTATTGGACAGTTGCTTTAATATTAATAGACGCGTAGATACTAAACACAAACATGTTATTGCATTATATACGAAAGATGAATGCTTTTGCTTAATTCTGGAGAGTGAAAAAGAACTGGATGAATGGTTAAAAGCGATGCTTTTACTTCAGAGCGGAGATGTAGCTGATGGAGAACAACCTCGGCCTATATTTGGTAATGCGCTATTATTGTTTGAATTAGAATTAAAATGCATTGAAGACAAAATGTTTCATATATGAAAAAAATTTTTAAATTTAAAATCAAATTAAAATAAAATTGACATTTACAATAAATATATCATACAAGATAACAATAATAATGTTTAAATTTATATCTTAATCTTTCAACCAATTGTTTATCTAACATTTTACAAATATTATTATCTATTATTTATTATCTTTAATTTTATGATACAGAATAACGTAATCGAAGATTTAAATAAAAAATATACTTGTTTTTAATAAATAAAAAAGAATATTATAATTTTATTATAATTTTTTATGAATATATTTTATTAAATATTTTTTTAAACTTATTAATTATATTTTATATTAATTGAAAGAAGTTACAAAATATAAAATAAAAAATGTTTTTTA
>NW_006263473.1:187603-188676 GCF_000469605.1 Apis dorsata
TATAAATAATTTATAAATAATTCTTATATAATTTACAAATATTTTGATATATTATATAATATATATATATATATATATGTCATATATATATTATGTTATAAAACATGTACTTTGCAATTTTTTAATGAATTGCAAAGTAAGTAAATATTATTGCTCTTTTTTTAAAATAAATGTAGATTCATAATTATTTTATTGATTTCATAATATTACTATAGTACTGTATATGTTATTAATTGTAATGAGAAATTAATGTAATATTTTATTTCAGAACATGTATGGCAAGTTACAATGCAAAAAAAAGGACTAGGTGAACGAAAAAATATTCATGGTCCCTATAGATTATGTTTAACTGATAGAACATTAAGCCTAGTAAAAATTGGAGCAAAGGATAATTCAGATTCTATAGAATTTCCTGTAAGTTCATTATTTAAATACAGATAAGATTTATAAAAATAAATTTTTATTATTTTATTAAAAAAATAGAAATTAATACAAAATGTTTATTTTATAGCTAATTTGCATCAGAAGATGTGGATATATGGATCGTATTTTCTATATGGAAGTAGGTCGTTCAGCAGTCACTGGTGGTGGTGAATTGTGGATGGAAGCTGAAGACAACAATATTGCACATAATATGCATGCTGCTATTATGAATTCTATGAGCAATTCTAGTAGCAGTAAAGATGATGTGGGACCACGTCAAAGAGTGCGTAGTTCTTCTGCTACTGAAGCTAGCAAGCCAATTTTTGTATTACCACATCGATATACTGGACAAAGATTCTATAATTCACCATTAGGTAAGTTTTAGTTTTGAGAAATTATATTTTTCTTTGCATAATTTAATAGAATATCAGTTATGGTTTATAATAATCTTCTCAAAAGTTGATCTCTAAAATATATTTTTCATTTATGTAAATATGATGATGTGTTTATGATATTTTGATTTTATCTTGAATACTAAACATTTTACACAGAAATACCTTTGTACAAACATTATCCTATAAATCCTTTTGTTTTTATGTGTAAGTTGTCTTCTTTTTCTTTTTTTTTTTTTTTTTTTTTTTTTTTTTTTT
>NW_006263473.1:188856-191427 GCF_000469605.1 Apis dorsata
ATTATATGCCTTGATATATTGGCTGAATCATGAACTGTACAATTGAAAACTCAGCTTTAGAATAACACAAATGGGTTGCGGGTATTACAGAGGAACACAGGACGCACGAGGAGCAGGTGGATCCAGTTCAAGATCAAGAGCAGTCTAATCAGACTCAGAGTACCTCTTCTTGCAATACAATCACGGGTCTGTTTTCTGTCATTGTAGTTGTATGCTTCTTTCTTTCATAAGATGTGGGCATCAAAGGGTGATAAACACAATTATAATTCAACATATTCAAATTTATTGTTAGAGAAGTTTTGTTATACACAGCCTGACCAAAGATTTTTGATTGAAAAAGGAATTGTATAAAAGAAAAATATATAATTCACTTTTTTCTCTTAATGATATTTTATTATTTTCTATGAATATTTGAAAATATTTGAATTTAAAATTGATAACATATGATAAAAAATTCAATTTAACGCGATTTGTATTGTATTGCAAATTGTATTTAATATTTCTATAAAATAGTTCTATAATTATTTAATATTAATGATTAATTGAAAATTTTTCGACGAAAAATATAAGGTTTTATTGACAGCCGTGCTCGAAAGCGAGTTCCTAGTATTGCACAATATGTTTCAACATTCACATGACGTTAACGGACATACATATTAACGAGGCCGAGTAGAACAAAAACAAATGTATTGCATACTTTAAAAACAGAAATTCATTTAATTTCTAAAAATTGATTAATGATAATTCTTTTATATAACTTTTCACGTTTATGATGCTCTCGTATACATATAAATCATTATTTTCTCCAAATTAAATTTCTTTTAATTGAGTCTCAATTATTATCAACGTTATTAGCACGTCGATTAAATTTTTATAAGAATGGAAAAAGAAAAATAATTGTGCGACAGTGAGAGCTGTGTGGTTTGCAGTCGTTGCTGGTACCGGGGCTGGTGGGACTGCTGGGATTGCCTCGACTAATACCAACTGTGCCACTACCGCTAGACGTCGTCATTCGGTAGCGAGTCAACCCCATTCCATCAATAATTCCCAATCCGTTCATGTTACAACAACAAGTACAACTACAACAACTACCACTACTATTACCATCACTATGACCGCTACCGTGACCACCACAACCACAACCGCGACAATATCCCATCAGAGAACCTTGTCGCTGCCCTTAGCTGCCATTATCAATCAAATGCAATCATCTAAAAGATCAGTTTTACGCTGTATGTATTTTTGTTTCGTCATACGATAAATCAGCAAGAGATATTTGTTTCTCTTTCAGTGTCTTTGCCTCGCTGTTTCCTGTTTTTTTCTATCCCTTTTTTCTCTGTACTTTATCCCCTTCTATGAAATAATCCAAATGAACATATTCGAAATCGAAACTACTTGTTGTTGCGTCATATATAATTTACGATCTCTTCACGAGATCTTCGCGTTATCGTGGATATGCAAGCTTCTATTCGCATGCGATCAATTGCACGATATTTCATAATGAAGAAAAGCTTCCTTTTTCGTTCCTCTCGTTGTGGCAAAACAATCAATGGAATATTTTCTACAATATTCAATTCTAATGATGTCATGTTTTCTTTTTTTTACCAGATCCCTTGCCCTTCTTCATATGCAAAATATTTTTCCTTGACTACTTTTTTCTTTTTCGCAATATATATATATATATATTTATATCTTGCGTGTTGATAATATACATATATATGTGGTATATATATATTTCGTCTGACTATTCCCATATTTCGAAATATCTTTTTAATCATTGTTTATTGCTTGGTTTAAAATACATGTTTTAAATGAATAACAAACCATATATTTAAATATGCGTAAATATTATACAGATCTATGGAATCATTTGAAATGAACTAACCGCTGCTATGCTGGGAGGATGGCTGCTTTTCGAATTTTGTTTATTAAATTGAATATTTCTTAACAATAAATCTTATTAAATACATTTCTAGGTGCAAATGGGCGTGACAGATGTGATAGCTTGCCATCGAGGGGTCGTACTACCAGCGAAAGTCATCCAACATCGATAATAAGTCATCCTAGAAGTTCTCATTTTGTGTCTCATGTGATGAGACCGCATTCTATGTATGTGAAAGGCGTTTCCTATTCACCACCAATCTCTTCGATGCCTATTAGTCCTGCTTCCGGTGCATGTTCCACGGATTCTGCAGGATCGTCTCTTTCAATGGATGATGGTGGCGAAAATGTGTTAGAAGAGGGTACTGTTTCAAGATATGGACATTCTTTGACGCCTGATGAACCTGTTATTCTGGAGGAAAATGGCGACGATTATGCTCCGTGGTCCACGTCACATTCGCATCATAAATATTCACCAAATTTTAAATCTCATTCTCCTTCTCAGGTGAGTCCAAATAAAGTTGATAGATTTTAGAAGTATAAAATAAGGTAGTTTTAAAAATTTATAAAACTTGATTTTTTATTGAAATATGAAGTCATATTGCTTTAAAATAGTTAAAAATAATGTATATATATTTAATATATTAAAATCTTCATAGTCTCATATATATATATATATATATATATATA
>NW_006263473.1:191631-195052 GCF_000469605.1 Apis dorsata
GTGATGATTAACTATTCTTAGCATTACAATTTATATTTTTAGTCATTCTTGGCACAGTTTAACAAGATTTCATAGATTTTCTTGAAAATTTACTTTGTTTTAACAAAAATTAAATTTTTAAAATGAAAATATATATTCAGTAATAAACTTAAAATTTTTTATCAAACTCTTATCTTCAGTTATTATATGTTATTGTATATTTATGATATAATTTGAAATTATAAAATATATTTTTATGAAATATTCTATTAAAAATAAAAATATTAATTTAAAAAAAATCTAGGAAGTAGTAACATAAGAGTTTATTATTAAATAAATAAATGACAACATATTAAAACATTGAAGATTATATTGCATCATTATTGTGAAATTTTATCATTTAATGATTGCATCATTTAATAAAGATAGTGATAAAATAATAATGCGCACAATTTTATTGTATTTACAGCAAAGTTCCTATTTAGAAATGTGTAGTCCTTGTGGATCGAGTCCTGGCCCAAGTGGAGCTTACATGCCAATGAGTTCAGGAACAGGACACTCGCATTCACGAGGATCTTCACTTGTAGAGGAATCAAATACTTTACCAGAAGGTTATGTACCTATGGCACCTGTTGGAAATAATGGATATGTTGACATGGATCCTTCGCATAATCACAATGGTCATTTTCCCGATGATCTATCGCATGGTGGCAGTAGTTGTTCCGTTACTTCTGGTACACCTAGCACAGATTTACGGTTTTCCGAGTATCATCTAGATAAAGTAACAAGTTTTCTTCCACCTGGAGACGATTTGCAAGCTAGACCAGCAAGAGCCTATTCCATTGGTTCTCGACCAGAACCTGTAAAAAGTCATCGTAAGAATAGGTATAAAACTTCATATTAATTCTATTTGTTCGTATTGAGAGAGAATTTTTCATATGAAGATAGACCATATTATATAATTATTTATTATAATTGTGTTTTTATTTGATTTTGAACAGATTGGATATTACTCAGCAAGACGTTAGTAGAGTACGAGCATTCTCTGTAGGTAGCAGATCCAAAAAACCTGAACTCGGAAAATTAGTGAATGTAGTTACTGCACCATTACCAGTTGGTTGTGAAAACTCAAGTTCCAATAAATCGAACTCTGCACCGTTATTATCGAGTTCTTGGGGTCATAATTCCGGTTGTTCTATAACTTCTGAAAGAATGGAGGATTTAATGGAATTGGACTTTACGAAACCCAGTATTTCTACAACCTTTAATTCACCCCCTTCATCTTATTCACAACCGCAATCTCAATCACATTCGTTCTCTACTGCCACTGACACCAGTTCCTATGTTGATATGTCTCCTGGACAACCACCCTCGTCGACCACTGCCCCATACGTGGATATGAGCCGCATAAATAAGGTATTTTTGGATTGAAATTAATTTCTTTGTAGCATATAATACTGCATGTATATAATCTATAAAATTGATTTTGCTGTAAAATTAATTCGCTTTCGAAATTTTTAACATAATTATTTTATATTAATTTTTGAGTGTTCCATTACGTTTTTTTCAGATTAATCGTAATAACAATAATAATACAATCACTGCCAATCAAAATCATAGTCACATTCATGTATCGTCCTCTGCTTCCATACATAAACCCGTAATTACTACATTGAAGCCGGTGGAAGAAGCAGAAGGACCATACATGAGAATGGATGGTATAATGGAGGATTGGTCACAATCCGGTAGTAGCCCTAAGCTAATTTCATCGCCTATGCAAGAAGAAAGTGTGCAATCAAATGGACCGCCAGGTAAAAGATTTGTTTGATTTTTAAAATTAATTAATTAACTATTTTTCAATACTAAATTATGCAATTTAATATTTCTTAAAAGTATTTATTTATATATTTATTAATGTTTATATATGATATGTTTTAGGAGCCACGAGAACAGCACCGGTCGATCTTCCACGGCGTCCACCTGCCGACTATGTTGATATGAATTTCAAACCAAGAACAAGTTTAGAACAAGATTACATAAATATGAACATGAGCAATCGAAACAATCGTAAACCAATGGCAACGCGAACCGGTAGTCGTAAAGAGAAATCACGTTCGCAGCCAATTGCGATCCAAGCGGGAAATAAACCTATAAAAACGCCTAGTTTCTTACCTTTAAACGGAAGTCCAGAATCAGAAAGTTTAGCGAGTACACCCGCATCACCTCCTCGAGCAACTCCGACTGGTTCTTCAGCGACTATTTTCCCTTTCTCCTTGAATAGTCCTCAATCACCCGAGAAATCATTTACTCATCAAAAGAATACCGATGAACCTTCAGAACTGAATATGACCCTTAAACATAATAATGATCGTACTATTGCAGATGCTACAAATGGTAGAGTTAGCACGATCAATTCTATTTCTGTAACAGATGCAAATAGTACTTTGTCGAAAGTAATAATTAAAGATAGAGCATCTAGTCCTACAGGGAAGGATAATCAAGTTAACCGCATAATATCAAACAACTCATTGACCTCGCAAGATAATACATTGAACAATGTAACAAAAAAGTTTTCCGATTTAAATGTATCGAAGCCACGTTTGATCACTGCGTCTCCAAATACCAGCCCCACGTTATCTGGTTTTAAGCCAACTATTGAAAAACGACCATCGTCTCCTAAATTGCCAGATGAAACACCAACACCTACACCTACCGCAATGCCAAGTCCATTAGAAAAAGAGAATTTTGATAAAGTGCAAGCTGCTGCGGAAATTTTGCACTATGCTAGTCTAGATCTTCCAGAAGTTGGTAATGCGGCACCTATGTCGCCAGCATCCCAAGAAGGCTTCAATTACGCTAAAATCGATTTCGCTAAACTTAAGCAAAACTAAGCAACTATCCATATATATATATATATATTATACATATATTATATATATATTATACGCATATATATTATATATGTGTATATAATATATAATATATGTGTATAATATATATATATGATGGCATCAATGTAATATGCGTGTGCGTCATATGTCATGAAATGCTGACTTTCTTTGATTACATTGACGAGTATCAATAGGACAATCGATCGTTCTAACATTGGTCGAGCTAAACGAAAAGATTAATCAGATTAGAGTATTGGTTATAAAACTTAAAATAATTAATTTTTTTTTCTTGTTCTCAATTTTTAAAATGAGATCATTTTATCTATTGTATGCGGTCCCAAAAAAAGTGAGAGATTACTGACTATAATTTTGGTGACTTCGTATCTGATATTGTTTTTTATTGAGCATGGTAACGATTATGGGAAATATTGTTATAAATTTAATGATGATCTTTCGACTCGGAGACAAAATGTATTTGCATGTTGCTTTCCAATATTCTCCGGTTTTTAAAACGTTTTTGTTTTTTGTTTTTTTTTTTTTTTTTTTTTCCT
>NW_006263473.1:195238-196633 GCF_000469605.1 Apis dorsata
TTCGACGAATAACATTGATATTAAGTAAGAATTTTATCCATTCTATTTGCTCTACGAGCAAAATGTTTTGTAAAAAGTATTATCTTATGTATAAAGATATGTAGGATATATTTTAAATTTAAAAAAGAAAAAGTATATAATAGTATTTACCGGTAATTTTAAATCTATTTATAGATATTACAGCGATTGATTTAATGTTATTAATCATGTTAATTTTTGTAAATTTAATTGGACACCTTTAATAATGTTAATTACTATCAAAAGATATGAACTAATTGTACGTAAACAAATATTTCTTTTCTCAGTATGAGAGACGAGCGTTACTCGCCAATGTTGGATCGATGCTAAATTTTAAAAATTTTTATTTCGGGCAGGTGTACACTATTTACAATGAACATATACGTATTACATTATGATTCACGCTTTTACGTATGAAATTATCGAAATACTGTTTCACATCATATTTTCACACTATTGTACATTTAAATAAAAGTGTACGTGCTCGCGCCCGTACGTATCTCTACATGTTCATCCAAATATACACATACACATACGCATTTACAGGGTATTCTGTAAAAGATGGTACAACAGTGGAAAGAAATGATTGGTTATGTAAAAATAAATTAAAAACCAGTCTTAACGAGATGTTGTTGCTAAAAAAAAAAAAGTAGAAAAGAAAGATGTTTCTTAATAACTACCGATATTTCATGAATTCGATTTTAATGAGATACTTCTCCTCGCACTTTAAGAATAGTTTGGATATAAATTATATCATATCGTGTATATATACATATTATGAAGATATATATATTATATTATAATATAATATATATATTACGTTATATAATACGTATATTATTAATGGTTAAAGCAGTGGATATTGCTGTTCTTCATTATGCGATTCTTACATATGTGTGTATATATATATATATATACATATACATACATATATATATATATTTATATATACACATATATAAAATAATTACTTCGAATGCTTCTCTGAAGAGATAAAAAAATGACATGTTGATTGTATTATTGTATAATAATGTTGTTGTAACATGTACATTGTTCGATTTAAGATTATTATTTGACTGACACTAGTTGAAGTAAGTTTTTATTTTAAAAAAAAAATCGAAGCATACGCGAAATCTTTTTTTGTTGCAGATTAACAAGATGTCCGTCCAGTTGAAATAGATCGCGTTATAATAACTTTTTAGTTTCCTGGTAAAAGGAGTTCTGTTTGATTTAAGAATTAACATGTAAATATAGACTCTTTTGCAAATTATAAAACTTGAGAATTTTATTGTTTTACGATCATAGATTGTTATTTTTTCTTTTCTTTTTAATTTTTTTTTTTTTTTTTTTTTTTTTTTTTTTTTTTTTTTAAAAAAA
>NW_006263473.1:196817-208576 GCF_000469605.1 Apis dorsata
AGTATTTATTTTTTGATCATTAAGTTTTTTTTCCTTCAAAAGAATCAATTTGTTAATTATTTGTTGATAATCAGTTAAATATCTATTCGTGAATGATTTATAATATTATATCTTAATGAGAGGAAATAATAATTTTAGAAACATTATATATAGTTATCATGTAGGCTATCTATTTTTTAATAACATTTTAATATACTTTATTTTATTTATTTGATGTCATGAGTTTTAATATTTAATCTAAAGTTGAGTTTTTAATAATTAAATGAGAATTAATAGGCAAAGTATGCAAAATGAAATCCATGATCACATGTAATGTGTTCATCTATGATTTTTCTTTTTATACTCGTTTATTTTTAATATTTTAATTATCGATTTAAAAAAGAAATTCATCAACCAAATTTAATAGCTTTACAATCATTCTTTTTTTCTAATTTAAAAAAAAAATTACATTAGCTAGTGCTAAAATTGGGGAATATTAATTAATTCCTTTATGTGTAGATGTACATTAAAAAAGAATAATGTATAAATTAAAGAAAGTAATGTTGGCTTAAATGTATATATAAAATTTAAATATAATATCTATAATGATAATTAAATTATTTTACTGATACGTCAAATATTTATTTTAATATTGAATAATTTAAGAATATCTATTTAGAAAATCGGCTATAATTTTTCCTTTGTAATATGCCATGAAAGAAACTTGTATCAAATATACAAAAGTTTTAGATTTTTTTTTTTTAATCATTATATTTTTAGAAATTATATTAGTATTCTCAGGTTTCAAGTGTAATTAATAAATATTAAAACTTTAAACTTAAGTAAATTATTGCTTATTTATAATTATATTCATTATTAACATGTATCTTTTGTGGACTGAATTGTTTCATATAATTTTAATATCTTTCATGACAGAGCATAAAAGAATATAATAGATTTAAGAAAATAATAATAAGATATCCTCTTTGTATTTACAATACAAATGACTAAAATATCATTATAATGAATGTTGAAAAATAACTAAAAGTGTGCCAATTATATTAATTCGCGTGACATTTCAGTACTATCAACAGTTTTATGTAATATCTATGGCCTTTGGTTTATAATTAACATTAAACTTGTTTGATATCAGCTAAATAATAAAAACAAGAATAACGACGAAAATTTATATCAAATTTTCAAGATTAACAATTATCTATAGATAAGACTTTTCAACCTATTAAATTAAATTATTCTCGGTTATTAGACTGTTGCATAATAAATGTTTTGAGATAAATGGTATCAATAAGTATAATTCCTCTTAAATGAAAATTTTTAATCAAAGTGAGGACCATCTGAACCGATATATTTTCGCAATTGAGAAACTTTCTGAAATTTATAATTAATCGTTATACATCTGATAATATATAGAATATTTGTAATATAATTATTATTGTTATCTTTTTTTTTATTATAATTAATATTATTATGATATAACGATATAATGTTTAAAAGAAAATTGGAACTTCCTATAAACTTTCTTTATTTATTATTTTTCTTATAATTCATTTTTTTCAGAAAACTTCTCAATCGTATTATTAAGTCTCGAAAAATGCGATATCAAATACTTAAAAAAAATTTTTTCAATCAAAATGAGAAATCATTTGATACATATTTGTAATAAGTATAACACAAGTGAAAATAATTAATTATGGAATGTTTTATGATTTTAAAATGGCTGAAATCAGATCTCGTCCGAAAATGATATCTATAATTTAAAATTATGATTTAAATGATTTTAAATTTAAAATTAAAAATTTTTTAAATATAAAATTAATATTTTATGATCATCTATTTCTTTTTTCTATTTTTCGTTATTTATTCACTGTTCTTTATGTTTTCTTTTAAGATGGATCATTTAATACATAAAAAATATTTAAAAAATCTGATTTGACAAATCATTTGTTTAAATACATTATTATTTAAAATGTATAAAGTAAAACACAAAGAATTATTAACATATTGTCACAATTTAAAAAAATCATAATTTTTGAACAAATTATACAAAAAAAATTATTGGTAGTACAAAACTCTTAGAACATTTCCAATAAAACTTTAATATTTACTACAAATTATCAATCTTAATTGTAATAATTTTTTATTAAAATTGTTAATAATTAAACGTTTAATATATATTCTTTTCTTTCTATTAATTATTACAGCAAAATTTATGTATATTTCCAAAAAATTTCATATATCAAAGGATTAAAAATAATTTTAATATTTTTAATAATACTTCCTTTTTTTCAATTATACTTTTTCGTCCATTTTCGTACAACGATGCCTTTAAAACGTCTCTTTGTTTATCATTAGCAGCGTAAAACTGGAAGACCAATATAATCTGTAGATCCAGAGCAAACACATGCAGCAGTATCCCGCAAACAAACGGGGGTGAAAAGTCGGTAAGTACGAAAAGTCAGTACGATAAACTTTCCCCGTCCACGGGGAACACGATTTTAACCGTGAATGTGGAGCGGATTACGTGCCAGCAGGGCCAAAAGATGGATGAAGCGTGCATGTTTACAGAAACTGTTAGGATTTCATGACGTTTGAAGTGGCCTCCCTACGGCGTTTCCCTTATTTTCACCAAATTGGCCCGTCCTCGCCTTCATGGACACGTCAAGGTACTTAACTGCAGGTAAACATACCCTAAATCATGAAGCCAGGACGGAGGGATGGCAAAACGGAACCGATCTTACTTCTCATAAAATTGCACTGTATCGTGAGCAACCATTGTCACGTCGTTATATACGATGCCCGCTTCTGTACAAGCACGGCCCATTGTACCGTTCGCACTGTACTCTTGTTATTAGAGGGACAGGTAAGCTGCGCATCAGCGGTTCCTGAATGCTTCCTAATCTCGGCCAAAAGGAATACGAATTTTATTTAACGTGTGCCTCAATATTGGTATTGCGTTACGGCAGGTAAAAATTTTGGAATTTAAGTAGCGTTGTAGTAGCACTTTTCCATTCAATTTCTGAAACGAGAAGCTTAACAAAAGAAATTATTTAAAAAGGATTGATTGATCGTTTTTCAAGATAAATAAATAAAATTTCTAAACTAAAATTCCTAATCAACTAAACTTTCTAAACGATCGACACGAGTTTTATTCAGCTTGATATTAACCAGAAAAATGATATTATTCAATCTTGTCATAGAAAGAATTGTTCTTCAGTTTCTAAATAAAAACAGAGAAGACAATCAATACGTTTTTAATACGGAATCAAATATCATTTCGACGAAACGGTAATCTAGTTACATTTTCTTTTACTCTTTTTATTATTTAGTTAGATTCTCGGAGCCAATCGGTGAAACGATTGCCCAACGTCGTTTACGAGAACACGTTACTCTGCCCCCAAATGTAGACAAGCTGATTGCTGCCGAGCTGATTAAAAAGAACGGGACGTTTTATTTACGAGGGTTTCGTTGACATATCAACCCCCGAACTTTCGTTGCGCATGTACGAGATGCGTGGGTGGAGCTCGAGTAGGCGTCGCGACGCCGGTGGCCGGGCTTCCATAGGTACCTCAACGAGGCAAGGAAAGATCGATTCAGATATTTTCAAGGAGAAACGCTACCATTGCTGCCAGCTTCCATCTTTCGATCCATATTATATACGAGGTACGTGAATGTCTCGATATTCCTTCTAACTTTTTAATTCTCTTATTTGATAGATAAATATTTTCTAAATTACAATTTTTCTAGAAATAATTCAAAACCGAAAAACCGATTAGATTAATATTTTCATAAATTTGAAGGAAAAAAAATCGAAGAAAACTGATTCATTTTAGGAATGCCAATAAGAAGTCATATTTTTTTTTAACAACTTGCTTCCTGGAGCAAAAAGAATCGATACAAATTTCATTAACTATAAAACAATTCCAAAGAGGCTCGTTAGATTAGAAAAAGGAAAAAGAAATAATAAGGAAGAAATATTAAATCTTTCTCGATTCCATAAAATATCTATTCACTTTTTCTCGAACGAACCTTTTAAATCCGGGTTACGAGACTCGATCGGGATTAAGATTTTTCCTACTGGAAAAACTCGAGTATTGTTGTAGGTATAGGTAAATCGACATCTCGAGAGTTGCGCGCGTGTGGGTCGTGTGTTCGCCGGTAAACGAGAAGGGGGTGCAAGCCTCGGGGGTTGGAGGCCAGGGGTTGAAGCCATTACCGTCACAAAGCTACCACCAGATTGCCGTCGGGGCTTACGTTGGCCTCTCCTCTCGTCTCTCTCTCTCTCTTTCTCTACCCCCCATCTTGCCCTCCTTCTCGCTCGGTTCTCGTTCGTATTCATGATTTAAATTCAATTGCCTTTTATCTGCCATCCTGGGGCCCCGGAGTCGTTGATGATGGAATCGCTGAGATCAGAGGATCCGGTGTATTTCCTCCTCCTTCCCCTCTCTCTCTCTCTCTATCTATCTCTTATCTTTTCTTCCCTTCACTCCGCTCAATTTTTCTCGTCCCGCAGATTCATATTTGTGCATCTCTCGCGAAGATGCAATTGAAATTCTTGAGAAGAGAAGAATTTTATTTCGGAGTGAGTCTCGAGTTTGTGACGGATGTTGGGATTAATTCAATCGTAATTATGTAACAACTCGTGTATCGTACAGGTTATATTGTATTTTTAGGAATTGTGTATCGGCTTCGTATCTCTTGTAGATATCTATTTATAGTACAAGTAGTTTCGTAGTAATGGATTTTCAATAAGAATATTACTGATTTAAAGAGAATTTATGATAATTATATCTATTCAAAGAATTAGAAACAGTCAGCGATTTAATTTTAAAATTTAAAACATTTTATTGTTGTAGTATTCCGTGAATCCTTATCATTAGATGATCGATTTCACTTTATTGATGATTGATCATTATTGATATACGGTACACGTAATCTACATTTACTATACAAAATAATTTTAGATATATCATTGTAACATTTAACAACATATATTTAATGGATGTTCAAAGTCAATGGAAATAAATAGACTTTTATTCACAAATTCTACAATGTTTTAAAAAAAAATAGTAGACATAGTATATTTTAAATCTCGACAGTCATACAAAATAATCATTTCAAACGATAACCTGTCATAATCCTGTTATATAATTATTTTATTTATTTAACTTTCTCTCTCTTTCTTTTTTCTCTTTAGTTTTTTTTTTGTTTCTCGTGTTATCATTTTTCAATTTAAAAAAAAATAGTAGACATAGTATATTTTAAATCTCGACAGTCATACAAAATAATCATTCCAAACCTGTAATAATCCTGTCATATAATTATTTTATTTGCTTAACTTTTTCTCTCTTTCTTTTTTCTCTTTAGTTTTCTTTTTTTGTTTCTCGTGTTATCATTTTTCAATTTAAAAAAAAATAGACATATTTTAAATCTCGATAGTCAAAATAATCATTTCAAACGATAACCTGTCATAATCCTATCATATAATTATTTTATTTATTTAACTTTCTCTCTCTCTCTTTTTTCTCTTTAGTTTTCTTGTTTCTCGTGTTATCATTTTTCAATTTAAAAAAAATAGTAGACATATATAGTATATTTTAAATCTTAAGTCATACAATAATCATTTCAAACGATAACCTGTCATAATCCTGTCATATAATTATTTTATTTATTTAACTTTCTCTCTCTCTCTCTTTTTTCTTTAGTTTTCTTGTTTCTCGTATTATCATTTTTCAATTTAAAAAAAAATAGTAGACATAGTATATTTTAAATCTCGACAGTCATACAAAATAATCATTCCAAACCTGTCATAATCCTGTCATATAATTATTTTATTTGCTTAACTTTCATGGCTCTCTCTCTCTCTCTCTCTCTCTCTCTTATTTCTCTCTTTATTTTCCTTGTTTCTCGCGTTATCATTTTTCTTGTATATCGAACAGCAGTTTGTCGAATAAGAAAGAAAGAATAAGAATTTCATCTCGACGGAGCACGAGTTTTTGTAGGCGAGATCGTTAAAAGTGAACTTACACGGTAGTTGCTTCTTAACTCGTAGATCTCCATAGAATCGAATCCGACAATTTTTCGAAGGGCAAGCAAGCCGGACGGGTATTATGGCGGCACTAAACAGATTCGTCAACGCCACGCGACCGTGTCCCTGGGCTCAGGGCCGAAAGGAGCTATCCCCAAGTCCTTGGAGAGACGATGTCATCCCTTCGAGTATTTCTGCTGTTCGCGTGCCGTGCATTCTTCACGGAGAAACGACAAGAAATGGCCGACGATCTCCTCCTCGTTCCTCCTCGCACCACGCCTTCTAACTTTTTCGTAACTCCGTTCCTAATTATCCCAGTCGTATCATCATCGTTCCTTCGTCTCTTCATCTTCTTAATCGATTAATTTTAATTAAGCAATAATAAAAATTACTCTTATTATCTCCTCAAAATTGGAAAAGGGACGAGAGGAAATTTTTACTCCTTCGAATCCAATTTTTCTCCTCCGAAACATCGGGAGGGAAAAGCGTGTTTCTAATTGCTTCGATATCGCAATACCAGTACAATCGACACTGTTGCTGTTGTGTTTCCGTTGACAACAGAATGGAACGAAATGGAAATAAAAGTAGGGCCTGGAACGGCCTTGGGGCCACGCGCCCTAAGGTGTTTTATGGGCCCTATAATGGGGACCAGAATACCCATTCCCGTTTCTTTATGCTCTGGTGCCTCCTCTCCCTCCCTCTTCATCCTCGGTGTCCCACCTCGTTCCTTCCTTCACTTTCTTAGGACAGGGATCGTTGCAATAAACACCGACGAGGATGAAGAAATGGGTGGATAATGGGGATGGAAAAGGACGGGGGTAGCCGGAGGTAGCCGAGAGACCTACAGTCCCGGAAACTTTCATATTTACGAGGTCATCGTGCACCGGTTTACGATGGTACAATTCCTGTTTGCGAGATTACTTATTTTCATTAAAACGGTTGTCGGTAGGTGGTTGGGACAACAGGGATCCAAGGTCGTAGAGTAGTTTCCTAGTCGCTTGCTCATCTTATTAAGGTTCTGTTCTATGATGATTCAACATAAATGATGTCTTCTTTTTTTTTTTTTCTCGAAAAAAATCTGTCGCTGGGAATTGTATCAGGTGAAATGAGAATTTTTGCTTCTATTTTTGGAATCTCTATTTGTATTTGTGCGCAGTTGATGGGATTTTTATATGCAGACAGACAAGTGAAAGTCTTTTTTTCGCTTTCATTATTATTACTTTATTTAACACAAATTTTTTAATTATAGATTCTTCTTCTATCATTCTTTATATAGTATTTGAAAGATAAGAGAAAGAAGAAGGGAAAAAATTATATTTATGTAATTGTATGTAATAAATTTTTAATTCGATAATGAACTGAATAAAATTTTTTAAATGAAACTTTTAAATAAAAGGAAACAGCACAAGTGACTAACTAATTTTTCACCGATGTGTAAAATTTATCCAAGGAATGTTTCTTCACATCGTATTTTACCGTACCGTCGAGTGACAGAAGGCAGATCCTGCAACATGCACACACGTGTTTTAACCTTTTGCTCCAGTTGCAAAAGTTGATTCTCTTTCCTTTTTTTTCGAATCACGTTTCAGAAAATAGACTTTTTAAAATCGTACGTATTCTTTTCAGCTTCAATTGTTTTAGACAGACAAAGATTTAACAGATTTTTTTCGTTATACGATCACAAATATAAAATTAAATAAAATTTATCTTTGCCTAACTATTTATGTCAATGGTTATAATAAATGATAACTCGTGATTTCATTTTATAGCATTATATATATATATAAAAGCTAACGTTGAAATTATCCTTCTCCTCTTTATTCACAAGCGGCACACGATGAAATTCAACAGATTTTGCCGATGAGTGGCTTGATTCAGTCATTAAATTGAAATCGTTGAGTAACTGAACGCAGACATTATTCAGAAGCAACGTTCGGGCCTAATGGCGGGCATTAAGCTTTTAACACATCCAAGCGATTGCTATGATATCTTATTTCGAAGAGAATATTGATAAAAAAGACTAACTATTTACTATACTATATAAAATTCAGAAATCGGTCCCTCTATTTAAATACATCATTACAAGTTTCATTTTCAATAAAAACTTACTACTTGAATACTTGATAAGATTTTAACAAACAAAAAATAGAAATAATAAAACCAATAAATCTTATTTATTATTCGATACAAGGAAAAAAAAAGACTACGAAGAAATTTCAAATAAGAAATTTTTCTTATAAAAGATAATTAAATATTTTCGCGAAAGGAAAAAGATATATATCGACGATTCAAAATGGCTTCGATCGATATCGAAGAGAAAACTTCGATAAGCCCAAAAAAGAATAGAAAGAGAGAGTAGTAAGTGGACAAAAGCGTACACTGTGTATTTCGAGTTTTCAAGAAGCCGATCGAGCACGGGATCGTGAACAGAACCGGGAGCCGTGACATCATCGTGTGTCGACAGAGCCGATTATCGGTTATCTAAGGAAATAAAGGATTGTCAGGCCTCGTTTTCGTCGAAACAGTTCCAGGAATCCGTGTTACCGTAATATCGCGGCGTGCACACCCACATCAAAGTGCCGAACGACTTCGCCAACATCGTGGTCCTCTTCACGCTCTTTGCACAGCGATAAGATTCCCTCGATATTCGAGTTGACCGGTTTTCTGCCTGTGCAGGTCGATCGTCGTCGTACGAGATACGAGATACCGTGCCTTGTATATTTCCTCCTCTCCATCCGCCGTATATTTCTGCAATAAACTAATAAAGATTAATCATCTCGAAGTCCGTCTTGAGGAGGATGATTAAGCGAGGGAGAGACGATGATTAAAAAACACACGTTCGATTTTAATTCTTAAAAATCTTTGAAAACTCAAAACTCAATGTACTTTCGATTAATTATATTATATTAATTTCTTAATATCAGATTATATATATTTCAATGTATTTCTTATATTTATATATTTGTAATTATGTTAATCGTGTTAAATGTTGGTTAATAGTTAATTATGTTAATAGTTATGTTATAATCCATTTTGAAAACAAATACGAAAGTTGATAAAAGTATCTGTTTATTTATTAAGTTATAAGCAAGCAATGTAAGTTTGCGTCGGATGAAACGGAACGGCGCAGCGCTGCTCACCGTGTTATAGAAATAAAGCCCTGAATCCCTCTCTGTCTTCGACTTCGTCCAATGCAAACTTGTTGAGAAATCGATATATAAATTTCATCATATGGTAAACCAATATCCACGTGTAATCGATTGAATAAAAATATTTAATTAATGACTTGCCTTCTACGCGGTTCTCAGGTATTCTAAATACAGATAAGATTTCGTACGAAGAAGATTTCTTCCTCCTTTATTTTTTCCGGTATGTAATGCGCAAAAAAAAAAAAAAAAAAAAAAAAGAAGTAAACCCTGTCGATTTCCTTTCACGAGATATTTATTTTTAAATTGATATTATCATCAGTGAAGAAATTTATCGCGAAAAGGACGATCTTCATCATTAAAAAAAAAAATGTCATCGTGAAGAAATTTCGATTATGAAACGATGTCGAAAATTATTTTTTTAAAAAGACGCTTATCCGTTTATTTTCGCGATAAATTCATGCAAATTTCGTTTCTCTTCTCTAAGCGAAGAAAGAAAACATTGAATAATTTACATTCTCAGCCTCTTTAAATGTTGCAGCAAAGATAAATCATTTTCCGCCGCTTCCTTATCACTTCCTAGGTCGGTTTTATCTTCTTTTTTTTTTTTTTTTTTTTTGTCGAACCGACCAACAAGCTAATTCGATCATCGAGATAGCCGATTGGTCTTCGTTTCTTTGTGCTGAAGAGAAAACGTGCAAACAGGCACGCCTGTCGTTCTTGATTTTATTGAACTCCTTGTATATGTCATTGCCTCGTAACGGAACTTAGATTTATCGACGGATTTCTCGATAATACGTCACTTGCGTTTTAGAACTTGTTATTATTAGTGGTAAATCATTCGTGTTTATTTGATTGTTTTTTCTCATTGAAAATTATTATAAAAAATTATCGGAATGACGATTCAATGGAAGGTTTTAATTCAGAAAATTCGTTTGGAGAAACGATCTTTATGCGACCGATAACGAAAATCGTGTAATTACTCATTTTATTGACTTTGTGATAAATAAAACAGGTTTTATTCGACGTATTTTCTGTTGTTAAATTGTTTTCATTTCGCTAACAACGTCATCGATTACGAATGAAACGAACGAGTTTGATCGAAAATTTTATTGGAACGCTTTGGAATTCGGGGGCATAAAATCGATTTTCGTAGAAATCTTAAAAGAAAAATCTTTAAATTTCACAATAGCAATATTAGTTAGAATGGATTTGAAGTTGTAAAATAAGAATAGAAATACATCGTTTCATTAAATAAAGATGAGAATAGAAATAATATAAAAAAGAGTGAAAAAAAATAAGACGAAAAATTAGAAATATTTTTCCACCAAATTATAGAAGAATAATTTTCAAAAAGCTGTTCACCGTTTATCGATGAATCCAATAATCCAATCAATAATTTGGATATCGGTATAAAGATAACATCACGATTTACGGTAATTTGTAATATTTTTCTATACTTTAACAAAAAAAAAAGAAAAATATACGCAAATATTAGACAACGATCCCTACTATATAGATAAAATAACATTTCCATCGTTAACACCGGAAATTTTATGAAGCCTTTCATATCCACGTACACGAAACGATCCAATTTTCTCGAGTTAGAAAAATTCCATCGAGCAATATTAAAAACCGAATGAAAGTAGACGTAAAAGTGAAAGAGTATGGTAATAATGGGTGCTCGTCCACGAAAGCATACGAGCGTCGTCCACGAAACCGTGATCTCGGCCTCGAACTTCGGTTGCACCCCCGCTGGAAACTGCGATGGAATTTATACGATCCAATATCTGGCGGCACGATATATCACGGCCGGTTCGAAGGCAGAGGCGGGCCGACGCGGTTTCTACGCGTGTATACCCGTGCACGTGCGTCGTCGCCGAGCGGTACGTATACACAGGCGGTGTACTTACACAGGGCGCACACGTAGAGAAATGACACGCGAGCATAAAGCGGCTTTGCACCGATAGCGGCACCTTTGATGTGCCTTCGTTCCAACTACCTCCGGCATAAAATCGTGAAACACACACTGGCCTAGGTGTCGTACGTCGTACAGAGCAATGCCTTCGGCTTACCTTAGACCTCGCCTCTCCACAGAGAGAGACAGAGACAGAGACAGAGACAGAGAGAGAGAGAGAGAGAGAGAGAGAGAGAGAGAAAGAGAGGGGTCGACCATTCTTCCATCCGGAGCGTCGTAGGAGTCGCCCACGATGCAGCGTGCACGTGGCAGGTTGCGCTGTGACAGAGGTGGATCACGGTGGAGGATGGAGAATTTATCGGTGGATGGTTCCCATTTTCAGGGGAAGGATTAGAATGAATATGTATTTAGAGGGTTGGGATATTTCAGAAGCGTAAATCCTTATTATGATCGAGATTATGGAACGATGAGAGGTTCGATCGAGAGGAAATGGATTAATGGTATGGGCACGATGGAAAAATGGATTGTCCTTAGTTTTTTTCCCCCTCCAATTGAAAGAAGAAATACGAGTCATCGTATATTACATTCATGCATCGAAGAGGAAACATTGTGTCATGTTTGTCAATGACACGATATATATATATATATATATATATATATATATATATAT
>NW_006263473.1:208652-213058 GCF_000469605.1 Apis dorsata
AAAAGAAATCATCCAAATAAAATTGATATCGACACGGTAGCACGGATGCACGATTGGTGAATAACGCGATAAGAGAGGAGATAAACAGAGTCACCCGATATTGAATCCCGATAGCGAATTTAATGACGAGGGAGTGGTCCCTCCGTTAGATATAGGCTGCCGTTTATAATCTTTTATCGAAGAGAAGAAAAAGAAAAGGAAAGAAAAAAAAAAAATACCAATAATAATAAAAGAAAAAAAAAAGGAACGATGACTCTTCAAAGAGGTGAGAGAGATATCTAGTGAAAAGAGAGAAAGAGAGAGAGAGAGAGAGAGAGACGAAGGACAGAGATGTAATTTCGTGGAAATAAACTTGGGCTGGTCGAGATATATATTACGTACAACGATGATCCACAATGTTGCAGACGCGCCACTCTTCCTAAGAAAAACAAACTCCCCTTAATTGGCCTCGGTGTGAAGCGCTCGGAGGGCCTTAATTTTTTTTCGTCCTCTATCGCGTGTATACATAGGCGTCCTCGTAAATGGCGCGCGAGAGGTTTGGAGCCTTCTTGGTTAGGTCGAGAGGGTGAGAACGAGAGGGATGGTGAGTGACTTCAATATGTGTATACATATATAGGTCAGGGTACATTACGAGTTTTGCCCATTTTGATTTTATTTATTAAGACGACGAAAGAATATTTCCGTGCGATGAGTGAGCGTAGAACATAATTAATTAAATAGATATGTAGAGATATGCAAGATTTTCTGATAAGATTTATAGATATATAGATATTGTGTGTTAGACTTAAAATTTATATTTTTTTTTTTCAACGATAAAAGTTGCACTAATCCATCGAAAAAATTTATTATTTATTCGAATTTTGTTTTCACTTCTTTTTGTTTTGCTTTTCCTTTCTTTAATAATTGAAACAGTAGGAAATTATGATTCGTAGTTGATACAATAGTACGTATGTTCCGGAGAGTTGTTTTTATCTTTAAATTGTGGATTTTTATAAATAGGAGAAGAGAATCGTGAATGGAAGATTTATCTTTTAAATAGTGGAAAATTTGAGAAAATAAATTTTATTTTGAAAAAATAAAAGAAAGAATGTTTTATGTAATGTTTAATGTAAATACAATTCAATCATATCGATCATAAAATAAGTCTGGAAAGATGGAGATTTCTAAGTAATTTAGATATGATTTTATGGAAATAACCTTGATAATATTTATCTCGAAAAAATAATGATTTTTTTTGATTTTATTAAAAAAAAAAAAAAATAAAATAAAGTTATTTATCAATTCAGTATATCTTCATTTCGAGTACTTTAGTCCAACAAGTTATAAGTATTTCTTTACAGGAAGCTTTCTTTATTGACATATCTAAATATAGATTATCTTTATATTAGTATCAAATTGTCATTGAAGTATTAACTATCACATACTGGTTGCAAACTTCTTTCTATAATAATAATAATAGATATAAATACAAATTCTTTTTTTTTTCTTTAAATATGATTAATATGATTGGAATTAAAAATTTAATTAGACATTTAAAAATTCTTCTTTATATATCGTTTTCCTGGAGATTCTTTCTTTCTTGGAGATTGTATAAAAAGAATAGAAAAAAAAATACAAAACGCGAAATAAGAAAAATAAAAAGAAATTCTTTTTTAATTTTCTTTATTTATTTCTCTTTTTCCTTTTTTCTTCCATATGCAACGATCCAAAGGATCGAAACAAAAGAAGAAAAGGGAATGATTTGCTTCTTCGTTGAATCCTCGAAACACGTCTATCCATCACAAAGTGTAAAAGCTCTCTCCTCGTTCGAGTAGATACAAAAATCTACATCAAAAAGCGATACATACTTGCACGTTGTTTGTTACAATCCTAGCGTGTTACGTGCGAACGAAGTGGCCACACAGGAATTATCTGAACCGAGGCATATGACACCCTGGCCAAGGAGAGCAGCAGAAGCAGTGGACGTCTGTTCTGTCATTGAGACTAAGCAGACGATATCGCCAGCAAAGTTTTGAAAGAGAAACAGAGGAGAAAAGGGCGCATGGCCTCATTGGAGAATACAGCTTCATCTGACAGCTACTTGGGTGTCGTGTGAAATTCCGGAAAAATTATTACCCCGTGCCACACTTATCTGCCGACTTGAGCTTCCAGCCAGCTCTTGAACGAATGGAAGGGTGATTTTCAGTGAAAGAATTAAGAGAAATTAGGATTTCTGGATTTCTAAAATTATTTTATCGAGAAAAATTTACAATCTTTCTTTCAGACGTTTCTTTCTATTTCTATGTCTTATGAAAAATACAAATATTTATAATCTTTAATTCAATACATCCTTATATTAATTGGTGATTAAATAAAAATCAATTGTTTCGTTTTTATTATTTTCTTTGTGTAAATTATTTGCTAAATGAATATATGTAATTAAAATTTGCGTAAAAGTGAGACAGTTTTATCTTCGTTATACCATTGCGCCACAGTACGGCGCGACATGTCACTCTATCTCCATCTCGCTTCACCTAAAAAAGAAAATTTAAATTGCAACAATAATTACACAAATTTTTTGTAATTGCATTAATTTTTGTTTATTTTAGAATCGATTGTCCCACAAATATACCAATATTCTATATTTTTTTTATAATAACCTTATTGTTTCGAATATTTATTTATACTATAAATTTATCTAAAATTTTCTCCTAAAAAAGAAAATAGATTTTACAAAGTAGAACGAAAAATGGTAGAAAGAAGTATAAATTATAAGTTTTGAAGGCAAGTTTTGTGAGGCAAATTTTATTTTCCAAAGCTAGTAGAATAATACACGCGAAAGTTCAGACATGCCGTGACAATATTTTGAACAGAATGCTAGTAAGTTTCAGATGGCGAGACCTCCAGAAGGTTTGCTAGGTAGGACGGGTTTTTACTCCGTAATCTGTGAACAATAGTTTTATGCATTTATGTTTATTATTTTTACAACTCTGTAGGAGGAGTAACGGGCTCCTTAACAAAACTGCACCGGAAAAGCAATTTAATCGGGCCCCTTTTACCAGAAGACATTTTGTTAACGGCACGAGAATTAGTAGCATGAGGCAGGTTTTAAGTCATTGTCTTCTATGATTTCGATAATTCCTTTTCTTTTTCTTTTTTTATACTGAATTTAATTTATGAAATTATTTTATTAGTATTATTTAAATTATTTGTTGTTCTTCTAATTAATGTCACGTTCAATTAACAAATCTTTTGTAAAGAAAAAAGAAAAAGGTTCATTCAACGATATTACGATAATTTTTCTTTTTTTGGTTTGTTTTAAAATTTCTAAATAATTAGAAATCAATAATTTCCAATTAAAAAATCATATTAAAATTTTCATAAATCATTCATCCTATTTTTCAGAAAATGACCTGAGCAAAATTTAATCTAGAGATTCAGAAGTCTTGTGTTTATTCAAAAATAAAAAAAAAAAAAAAGAAAGGAGAAAAAGAGAAAATTTCTTTCTTCCGTTCAACAATAAAATCATAAAAACTTTGGTGTTATAATCTGGGCTGCAAAGCACGGCTCGTGCCGCTTCCTCCGACTTGAAGCCAATGATTTAAAGTGCTATTAGAGTGTTATGTGAAAAGACTGAAAAAAAAAAAAAAGAAAAAGAAACGAGCAAGAAAAAAACATATGACGTAGAAATACATTACAATATACATTATATAAAGTTAAAAAAAATAAAAAATTTTCTTTTCTTTCCTTTTCCAATTTTCCAATTTCCAATTTTGCATTAATTCAAAACTAACTTAAAAAATTAGAGAAATCTTATTTCTCACCAATCTTATATTCTTTATTTAAAAAACACCTCTAAAAATGATTTTCTTTAATGATCCCAAACTTTTGACCAGTTTACGCACCTTTTCCAATTTTCCAATTTCCAATTTTGCATTAATTCAAAACTAATTTAAAAAATTAGAGAAATCTTATTTCTCACCAATCTTATATTCTTTATTTAAAAAACATCTCTAACAATGATTTTCTTTAATGATCCCAAACTTTTGACCAGTTTACGCACCTTTTCCAATTTTGCATTAATTCAAAACTAACTTAAAAAATTAGAGAAATCTTATTTCTCACCAATCTTATATTCTTTATTTAAAAAACACTTCTAAAAATGATTTTCTTTAATGATCCCAAACTTTTGACCAGTTTACACACTTTTTCCAATTTTCCAATTTCCAATTTTGCATTAATTCAAAACTAACTTAAAAAATTAGAGAAATCTTATTTCTCACCAATCTTATATTCTTTAATTAAAAAACATCTCTAACAATGATTTTCTTTAATGATCCCAAACTTTTGACCAGTTTACACATCTTTTCCAATTTTCCAATTTCCAATTTTGCATTAATTCAAAACTAACTTAAAAAATTAGAGAA